>NC_136418.1:5000-176073 GCF_052625555.1 Lactuca saligna | reverse complement strand
TCTCTCTCTCTCTCTCTCTCTCTCTCTCTCTCTCTCTCTCTCTTAAAAAAACGATCACTTCATTTACATTAATTCATAGCCCAAGCCTCTTGATTCTGAAACATCACCACTACTCCGCCATAGAACCATCTCTCTCTCGATCGAGAAATTCTTTGTCATCTTCTTCTACTCAATCCCCAACACCCTTTGGCTGATAAAAAAAACGGTCACTTCATTTACATCAGTTCATAGCCCAAGCCTCTTGATTCTGAAACATCACCACTGCTCCACCACTACTCCGCCATAGAACCACCTGTATCAAATGTAAATCACCAACCTTGGCCACCGTTTGTCAACCAAGAACCCCAATTTTCCCTCTCTTGCTCCGACAATCAATCCTAAAAGCAATAACACTAGCAGATATCAAGCAAAGGCAGAAATCGAGGGAGGTTCTTCGATCCTCGTTTGATCGAGAAAGGAGAAGCAAGAATGGAAAACAATAGCAGGTGGGGGTGTTCGTGAGGAAAGAATCCAACGAACCAAGGCTACCGCCCCTGTTTCAGTTTCTCTCCTTCTACCTCATTCTTCCCTATCGATCAACAACTCAAAACATCCCCTCGTTTGCAGTGGTCCTCAATTTTGGCTTTGAGAAAGTGAGAGGAAGAAGAATCAATAAACTAGCGAGCTGTTAAAACTCCCCAGCCATCCTCACTTGGTTCTCCGTCACCTCCAGCACATCCTCACTTGGTTCTCCGTCACCTCCAGCACCTCCTCTCTCCGCCTATTGTTGGTGATTCGAAGCCACAACTCCGATGAGTGAGCTATCAGCCGAGAAGGAGCTCATCGGAAAAACCAACTGCTCTTCCCTCTTCCACAATTATAGCCGCCTCCGCCTTTTCCCCCTTGTGACTTCTTAACTACTACAGAACCACATCCATTCGTGATTTCAGCTTCTCCGAACAGACGAAGATGAAGACCTGTTCCCTTAGCTCTCAACCGGAGATGATGCAAGTTAAAGCCTCAGAGGGTCGCCGGAGATCGACGACTCTGTCTCTCCTCGCGATTTGAATGACTACCATCGGAACTTCTCATCGCTTCCGATTTATTCGTTCCTCTAACTCCCCAAACAGATGAAGAAGACGATGTGCATTTTTTATGTTGAGAGAGAGAGAGAGAGAGAGAGAGAGAGAGAGAGAGAGAGAGAGAGAGAGAGAGCGCGAAGGTGGGCCCAATGAATTATTTATTTTGTCTTTTTATTTTTTTTAAATAGGATTAGGTAAAATTAATTCTAAAAAGAAATAGAAAGGGCATATTAGTCTTTTTATGTGGCCAAGGGACTGTTTGTTAAAAGTTTTGAAACCACATGGACCATTTTTGAAGTTTTGTCTAAATAAAAATGGGTTATATTACAAATTTTCATTTCATTCCATGATGGAATGAAAAAAACATCCCCTACCAAAGGAATGAAAATTAACAAAACAGAAGGAATCACAATCCATTCCATCGGGTAATAGAAACAGTTTTCTTTTCATTCGAATGGAATGAACCATTCCATTTCTTGTTACGCATGAAAATGGACAAGCTTTTTAAGGCTAATTTGGTTATGAGGATAAGGAGGGCATTTACATCTTTTGGTGAGATGTTGAATAGAAAGGTAAGGTATGATATGCTGACCTCGTATCTCTGAATTTGATATTCCTCACTCGTAGTCACATACTGTGAATAAGTATTTGTAAGTCCAGCAATCACAACATGAAATTCCTCTTCTTCCTCTCCAAATGAACTCAAAACTTCTTTCACTGCATCACGCAAGCGCCTCCCAGCCATAGTCGTGAATTCTACAAAAACCATAAACAAGTGGAAAACTAAATATGCCAAGAATAAGATTCAAAGAAATATATATATATATATATATATATATATATATATATATATATATATATATATATGGGGTTAGTGAATATGTGGCTGTGTTGTATGTAATATTACATATAGAACCTACTAAAACTACATAGTTTTAACTAAAATTTGGTTTCAAACATTTTTAAATTTGATGCGTATTATAATTTCCATAATTTACGTCAAATTTCTCAAGCATAACATGGTTAATTTTGGTCAATTCCCTTTAATAAAAGATAATGCATATCTTTCATGTCGACAAGTGGTAAAGTAATTTCCATCGTCTTACGTTGATTAATGTATGTTTCTTTCTTTTTCTTATTTATCCAGTGTCAATATTTATGAACACAAAATTGCTCATGTCAGTTTAAGATGGAATTGAAAAAAAGATTATGATAAAGCTGCAAAGTCAATGTAAGAGTAATCATTTGAAATAAACTATTGAGGAAAATCGATAGAATTGGAGATAACCGATAGAATGGGAAATATATATATATATATATATATATATATATATATATATATATATATATATATATGTATTGTTATCATTTGTGGTGTGGTAATTGATGTATTTGTTTGAATGAATAAGTAAGTAATAATTACCTCCTGGAACACTGAGAATAACAAGTTGCCCGATTTGCAAAATCTGAATTGGTAGTATGGCAGGCTGCATAAAAAAATTAAAAAAAAAAAAAAATAATTGTCAGCTCAAACAATATAAAGAATAATTGATAAAGAAGATTTAGATGAGATTAGGACATACGGCCCAGTCATATGGATCATGCATTTCACCGGTGTCAATGAGAATGGGTTTGGGATCCTGACAATTGATCTGTTCCTCATCTGGTTTTTTCAATAACCCTCCAACAAGCTTCCAAAATGCATTTCCCTAAAACATAACATTACATTGCTAAAGTTAGATTCATTAATTTAACAATTAAGTGAGTAGTGTACCTGGTCATCTCCCTGTTTGAAGTCAAAAGCTCCAGGTCCATCAGTGGTTCCAGCAGCAAAAGCAAATCCCATAGCAGCAGGGCACGTTTTGACACTAGACCCATTAGCAGCTGTGACTGTGACTGAGAGGTTGGAAAAATCAATGTATGTGTGTCGATAATTAACTTTCCCTTTCAGCTTTTCAGATGCACTATCAAAGAGTTGTGTGGCTTTTCTAAATTGCCGTTCGCCAATGATACGTGTGCTCTCGAATTCATCTGGGTACCTAAATAAAAACTCCAACAATATAAGTTTCCATCATGCAACAGGATGAAATTTTGTGTTTTAACTTTATAACTTTTTTTTAATTTTCATGATTTTCATCATGCCATGACTTTACTTTCTGAAAATATTCTTTTTATTACATTCTTACTTGCTTTCTAATGATATTTAATTTTTTAGTTTAGTAAATCATTAAAGGTTAATCTCATAAAAGACCTTATATTTTGTGTTTTTTTCCAGATTAAACCTCAATTTTATTTTTTGACTGAAAAAGACCTTGTATTTTTTCATTTTTCCCAAAAAAAACCCTCAACTTTGTCTTTATTCCAAAAAAAAAAAAAAAAAAAAAAACTCAACGTTCTAACTGCCTCCAAATAAACCCTTAACTTTTTTAGTTTTTCTTGAAAAAAAACCTCACATTTTACAAAAAAAAAAAAAAAAAAAAAAAAAAAAATGGAAAAAAATGACTAAAAGGGCCGGATCGGAAAAAATTAAAAAATACAAGGTCTTTTTCAGTTAAAAAATAAATTTGAAGTTTACCCCGAAAATATATATATATATATATATATAAGATCTTCTATGAGATTAACCCAATAATTAATTATATATAATATATAGAATGGTAATAAAATAAACTACACATAGCCGTATTTACATACGATATAATAGCTCATATGAGAGTTGATGACTTTCTTACAGGCCAGCCAAACATGATAATGGGATGTTATGACTCATTCCATTCCTTCCAACCAAACAACAGAGCCTTAAAGCTAGGTGCATGCATATATAAACAAGAGCTTAGAGTTAAGAGGTAAAGATACATACCCTGGACCACGGCCATAGCAGAGTTCATTTCTACCATTGCAGGTACTCTGATTGAAGTCACAAGGCAAGCCGGTGTCTATGCAAAAAGCTCCAAGCACATTTGGGCTTACATCCCCACAATTTGTTTGACAAAATGCTGACACAAATTGAGGCTTTTCAGCCTGCCTAAAGCTGCTCCTCACTCGTCTTGCAACACTTAGAGCTCTTGTAACACCTCTTCCTCCAGATGCCTGGAAGCTCGAAGCAATTTCCATCAGCTCTTTACCTGTATTATTAAAAATTGTAATATTACCCTGTTTTTTGATGACCCAAACTTTTTAATATTTTTACTATTTGAATAAATTTGCTTTATTTTGTTTTGAAGGTTTACCATATAAATTAAACTTACGATGTTGATGAAAGTCTGGAATTATGTTGGAGATTCTTCGAGGTAGTTTATATTTGATAAGTGATTGGGTTTGAAACCCTTTATTATACCAATCCTCCATAAATCGTGCAGCTGCACCTTTATTGTCACCACTAATCAGTGAATTTGTACGGCTCATAGACGTTCCATGAGTGGCAAACCAATTAAAGCTTCCCACTGGACCCCACTCATCATCTACAAACTTCAAAAGTGTCATCTCTTTATCAGTGTCATATTCGTAATTACTCCTTTCTTCTTCTGGATTATTCAGATAGGCACTCGGGCTACGGTTTATACTCGCATCTAACAGCTCTCCTGCAGGATTACAGCACCAATACTTTAACAGACGTTTCAGTATATACACACACAATCATAGAAATTCCCAAATTAGTCCTCCAACTATTGCCCATGTACTCATTTAGTTACTTAACTTTCTTTTTGGAGGCCCAAGGTCATTTAACTGTGTCCATCACACCATATGACCTGTTATAGCAGGTTTCACAGGTTACCCAACTCCATTTTTTTTTTTTACAAATGTGCCCAACTTTTCTTTTTATTACGAATTTAGTCCCAACTTTTTTTTATCAATATTTATTTTTTATTCTTTTTTATTACAAAATTTGTTTATCAATATTTATTTTTGTTTGCTTTTTGTCTTACTTTACTGTTTTTTTACAACGTCGTTTTAACATGTTTTATACCAGGTTAAAAAACTATGTACAAGAATGATGTTGTAGAACATGTAAAAATAAATTTGTAAAAAAGATAAAAATAAAAAACATGTAAAAGCGAAGTCGGAAAGTTAAAGTTGGGAAAATTTTGTAAAAGAGTTGCGAGAAAATTTGTAAAAAAAAAAAGTTGAATTTAGTAATTAAAGTTAAAACTTAGGGTAAAGTTGTACAAAAAAAGTTGGTTAACTTGTGAACTTTGCTATATCAGATCATATGGTGTAATGCACAATAGTTGGAGTTGGAGGACCAATTTCAACCATAACCCTATTTGAAAAAATAACTAATGAAACCATATTACCTTTATTGATAAAGACAGACCCTGGACGAAGATTCTCATGAGCTTGCATAATGCTTCTTTCAATGCCATCCACAAGGGCATTGAAAGATTGTTGTACAAAACCAAGAGATGTTATAATATATACAACATATTGAAGATATCCTCCAGGCCCAGCATGAGTGTGAATCCCACTAATAGCAACATTCTCCTCAGTATATAGGTTGCCATACCTTAACAATTGAAAAATATATATATATGAGAATAAGGGGTTGTTTTTCTTTTTCTATCAACTCATGTATCGGTAAAGTGGTGTCACGTAAAATAAGGTCTGTTTGTTTTTAGATGGAATATAAATCACCATTTCACCCTTACATTCCATTATACAAATTTCACATTTTTAACATGAGAGGAGTTGGAAAGGAAAAAAGAAGGCCAAATATTTACAGGATTAGAGTGTCTGAATGAGTAATGATGAGTGTATGGATAAAGTAAGGTCTGTGTCTAAATGAGACTAAATGACCATCTTGCCTTACACTCCAATATACAAATTTCACAATATTCATGGAGTTGGGAGGAAAAAAGAAGGGAAAAATATGTAAGGATTAGTGTCTTAAGTCTGACTAATGGTTCTTTTGGCTTAACCTATTAATTCATTAAAAAATAACGATTAAACACAAAAAGAAACAGCCGCTGATTCAGAAATAGTGATTAACAGCGGTCTAGCAACTGGACACATTTTGTAGCATGCTTAAAAGTAAAAGTAAAAGTGAAAGGTTGAAGTATCTATCAACCTTGCCTTCAATCTTTCTATAACTTTAATTGTAACAAGCTGTGAAGCCATGCAAGCATCCAGGTTCACAAACACTAGGGATTTTTCTTCTTGAGGTTGTGACACAATGAATGTGCGAGCTCTCAATCTGAAATGAATACCAGAGGCAATTTGTTCCATATTAGCATATCCCATCATGTTCACATCAGCAGCAGGCCCTGTGATGTCATAGCTCCCAAGACCAATCATGTGTGTAGTAGATTCAGATTCAGATGAAGTCTGTGTCTGTATGCACTTCACTAGTACTAACATAAATAAGCACATGCATGTGGCTGGTTTCTGTACAACAGAATACGATTGATGACGTGGCGCCATTGCTTTTCTTAAAGAACATGAACTAAACCTTCAAAATATCCTTTCCATCCTCTGGGGAAAAAGATAAAAATTGAAATGTTGATATATTAGCTCTTTTAGTTGAACTATGGTATATGCTACTCACTTGTCACTTGTACTAACAATTGCTTCAGATTGATTTATGAGCATAGATTTTGGTGTCATGTCGCAATTATTTCTGCTAAGTACAAATCCAAAGTTACAAACACATAACAATCTAACAGATAATATGTATCATCATATAGTTGAGAGTTTTCTCAAAGAAATAAATGAAATCCAGGATTGGATCAGCAATCCTACTAAGTCTCATCAGGTTGTTTGAAACCCCAATCAGACAGGCACCCTATTCCTGATGCATTTTAGCCTATTTTTTAGGGATTTAAGTCTAATCATTTGTGACAATTGCCTGTTTATGCCACAAAGTTACAATTTTTATACCAATTTTTTCAACTATGTTTCCATTTGTTACCAATTTATGCAACCAAATTGGTATGTTTGATATTATGGTACAAATTGGTAGCAAACCGAGACATGGCTGCATAAATTGGTAAGAATCCAGTTTGTTTCATAAATTGGTAAAAAATTGTAACTTCCATGCGTAAGTAAGTGTTTTACAATTCCATCATTTATTCACTTTCAGGAGTTGCTACTAAGTCAAACTAAAAATTTACTCCACGAACCCATCCAAAACCATGCCTTGTACAAAGATCAAAATCAGAAAGCTTTCAAACACCTGTTCGTTGCTTACCACCAACGTGAATTATAAAACAGAGAACCAGTAATGATACCTCTGAACGTAAAACTCAACCAGAATATAACGACGGGCAAGAACAATTCGAAAGTAAAGCCAAGGAATCACGCTAACAAAAAAAAAAGAATTAAGGGTCAATTAATAACAAATCCAGCCTCATAACAAATACCTAACCAACTAGTCAGAATTAAACCACAAATACGGTGTCGGGCTGAATAGAGAGCTCAAAAAGTACAAAATCAGATAGAAGAATCAAATGGAGTATAAACCCTATTTCAGATAACACAATTGACAAGATCATAAGACTAAAGGGGATTGAAGAATGAACAAACCTCAGATCTCAATAATTTATAAATTAAAATGACGAATTGATCGTAAAGCGAGAACACTTCAAGAACAACCTCGATTAAGAACTGAGACATAAGTCTCCGATGGTACAAATGGGTATGCAAGCGTACAAGTCGAACTATGAACATCGTTTTTTTAGAATAATCAGAATTGATATCGGATCAAAAACAAATATAAATGGGCTTAAAGTGAACCGATGATGAACAATATTGGATTGCAATTTCGACTCAAAATGAAGAAATTGATGTTTTGGGTTTAATACGGATCGATGAAATGTTTGGGCTTCCAAATATGAAGTAATGAATAAAAATAAACTAAACCGCAAAGCAAATTTAATTTTGTGGTTTGCAAAAAATTTTGAATAGGATCCAAAAAGTTTTCGATTTGCATAGAAGATCCAAAATTAAAACTTTTCCGTGAATTTGGTCCAAATAAATATGAAAAAACTATTTTGCTCTTATTATTTCTTTTTTACATTTTCTTTGTTTATTTTGATTGTTTTAATATAAAAGAAAAAAAATAAGCAGGCATAACCATTTGACCAGACAATACCCACCCCACATATCTCTCTCTCTCTCTCTCTCTCTCTCTCTCTCTCTCTCTCTCTCTCTCTCTCTCTCTCTCTCTCTCTCTCTCTCACATCAAAAAGACTTCCATGATCAATTCGTTTCCATAGTTATCACCTTCCTTTCCCGTCAAGATGTCCTACAATAGTCGTCGACCCTTATCGCCTGTAAGGTTCTTACCTCACTGCCTCCATTCCCCCTTATTCTTCTCGAGCCAATGGGTTTAAGTTTTAGAGCTTGAAGCCTGCCATCTAGACCAAAACCTCGATACGACAACGGTGAATCCGATAGCAAATTCGACAGCTTGAAATGTGTTAACTTGTGACAGCCTACTAATATCTTTCCCCCAGCCTTCGAAATCTTCTAAGGTTCCATTTTAGATTTGATTTTGTGTTTTCTGAAAATTTCTAGGTTAGCTTAGAATTTTGATTTTCAATTTCTACAATTGGTGTTTATTATTATGTGGGTGGGTGTAGATTTTATGGTGAAGAGATTTTTTGGGATCCATTCATTATCTCAAAGACTTTGTGAGTTTTAATTTCTACAATTTTTGTTCAATTTGAGCAATTCGTGTTTATTAATGAGGAATTGGGAGTTTTATTTATGCATATTACTGATGAAGAACAGATGATTGAATTCTATAAACATTGGAATCACCCACTTCATGATGCATATTCAGAAAACCCATAAACTTTTATGCATTTTTATCAGGTAGAATCCCTGATTGTGGTGTGTAGATGTAAGCATGATTGAATAGATTGGTGTTAAACTGAGTTGGGTTTCTGTAGGGTTACATTGATGAATGCAAAACAGATGGATTGAAGCTTTTAAGGTAAGTTTTTGTTGGTTTTTTGACAGCTCGATTTGTTTGAAGGAAACGTAAAACCAATGTCCCTGGAACATTTGGAAATTGATTTTGAATATGTAATGGTGAGTGTTTTTGATCCAGTTGTAGGTTAGAGGTGGCAATCCCCATTGGGTCTTTTGTTTGTTTGGGTTTTCCGACGAAGAGAATAGGAGAGAGGAATAGTGGGCTGCAATGAAGCTTACACTCAATATTCAAGTGGACTTGTGTTTTGTTGTAGGTTTAAAAAAAGAAGAAGAAGAAGAAGAAAAGGAGGAGAGAGGGAGAGATGGGAGAGAGTGTGTGAGAGAGAGGGAGAGAGACGGTATGATGGGCTGTATATTTTTTTAATTTCTTTTTATTTTTTAATTATAAAAACATTATAAATTGTAAAAATAATGTAAAAAAGAAATTAGAATGGCAAAACCGTCATTTCAGGTCTTCCAAGGACCAAAACCAAAGGAATCTTCTAATTTTGGGACCAAATTCACGGAAAATTTTTGATTTTGGACCTTCCATGCAAGTCGAAAACTTTTTGGATCCTATCCAAAGTTTTTTACAGACCACAAGGACCAAATTTGCAGTTTTGTCATAAAAATATGATTGATCTTTAAAAAAATAATTTGATCAATGGGGTTTGAAATGAATATATCCAAATAACCAAAATAATAATAAAAAAAAATTAAGAACGCAAGCATGTATCAAAGAGATTTAGACAGATCATCGAGAGACTCACCATAAAATCACACTGGTTTTCGAAGACCTGCTCTGATACCAATTGATGTGAATTAACAACATTTATTTAGCATGCAAAATTAAAATGAACATAAAGAACATGGTGATCTGGGTATCTAAGAGATGTATTCGATCATGAAAGGTGTTACAAATAAGCTAGATCTAGACAAATAAATAAATCACATTAACTCTCTCAATGTTACATTTCTTAAGCACCCTCTACAAGTGATATACAGAATTACAATGAACACCAAGAACACGGTGATTTGAGTGTCTAACAGATGTATTCGATCATGAAATGTTTTACAAAAAAGTATAAGCTAGATCTAGACAAATAAATAAATCGCATTAACACTCTCAATGTTACATCTATTAAGCACCCTCTACAAGTGGTATGCATAATTAAAATGAACACCAAGAACACGGTGATTTGGGTGTCTAACAGATGTATTCGATAATGAAAGGTGTTACAAAAAAGTAAAAACTAGATATAGACAAAAAAAAAGCTCACACTAACTACTCTCAATGTTACATCTCTCAAGCACCCTCTACAAGTGGTATGGAACCCATATTATATAGAGGTGTTTACATCTCTCTCTCTCTCTCTCATGTCACAAGGCTACTCTACCACATACAAGTGAGTCTACCAGAGTCAAACCATTACAAAGTCATTCATGCATAACTTTGCACTCAACAACTGTAACACCCAAAGTCTGGAAGGCCAAGAAAGGAAAGAAAACCCTAATTTTAAAGGGCGACTCGGCGAGTCCAAGGAGGAACTCGGTGAGTCCGAGCGGGAACCGGGTCGAGGAGTAAGTGACCGTCTCGGCGAGTCGGCCAAGGGGACTCGGCGAGTCTGGTCTGTGCGAGGAAAACCCTAAAATCGGGACTTGGAGCCTATTTAAACATCTCATTCTCTCCCCTAAGGTTCCTTTACTGCCTCTTTCACCCAGAACATCGAACCCTAAGCCCCATTGTTGCTCATTCAAGCTTCTAAGCCATTTTTAGGGTGATTTTGAAGGAAGAAGAAGAAGGGGAATCATTAAAGCTTCAAGGATTGGCCTTAGATCTAAAGATTGGGGAAGCTTTCTGAGTTATTGAAGGTATTAAGTCGTTCTCTCCTTTAGATCTAGTATGGTTGTGAGTTTTGGGGGTTTTCTAGCCATGATTAGTTACCTCTTTTGAGTTAGAAGCCAGATCTGAAGTTGCTACTTCAGATCTAATCATATTATGGTATTGAGAAGCATAAAGTATCAGCCCTTGAGTTGATTATGGAGCCTCTTTGCCTTAAACCCTAGTTTATGGTGTATTTTGCCTATATCTCCTTCTCTACACATAAAGTTTGCAAATTTACGTGAGGAATAGGCTTGGGAAGGGTAGATCTACAGTTTGGAGTCCATGCATGACTCAAAAGTCCTCTGCATGTAAGGAGATCTGAATGGACTCGGCGAGTCCTTTGAGTGGACTCGGCGAGTAGCATGAAGAGCAGGAGCAACTCGACGAGTGGGATGAACAGCTCGTCGAGTCAGATAAAGATTGCCTTGTACTTGGTGAGTCTGTTCTTGGACTCGACGGGTCAGGTCGCGAAACCCCAAACCCTTCAAGTTGAGACTCGAATCAATGAGTCGAGTGGAGACTCGGTGAGTTGGACAGGTCAGGACTCAGAAATCGATAGACTCGGCAAGTCGAGGAGCGAAAGGAAGGACTCTTAATACATGAACTCGGTGAGTCAACAGGTTGACTCGGCGAGTAGGGTTGACCTGGGAGGTTGACCTTGGCCAGGACTTTGACTTTGACCAGAGCTGACTTGGTTGTCTCTCGGGGGTCAGTTAGACTCAGTATTGCATTGATATTGGTAGTTCGGGGAGCAGGGGGAGCATGAGTTCAGTGAGTTGTCGGGCAGCAGCTAGTGAGATCATCAGCAAGTTCAGCCAGTGCAGGTGAGTTTCCCTTTGTGTGAATGGGTCTAAGGCCACAATGCTGGCCCATGTAGTTATGAGTAGAAGACCCGGGGGTTAGCCCTAGGCACAATATGCTAGTATGATATTCAGGACGAGGTCCATTAATAGCGGGCGGGTGCCCAAGGATTTGTTTATATGATAGTTTATACTTGTTGTCTTTGTGATACATGTATGTGCCTGGTAGGGAGGTGAGTGTGGGCGAGGTCCCGTATCTCACCAATAGCAGAGTGTAGATGGGGTTCCATATCTCATTAGTAGCAGAACATGGGCGAGGTCCAAGTTAGGGAAAGAGTGAGAGTGGGCCGGGCCCGTATCTCACTACCAGTAGGAGCGTGGATGGGGTTCCATGGCTCATCAGTAGCAGGACAGGGGCGAGGCCCAGGATAGGCGAGGCCTTAGGACAGGATCAGTCGTATAAGTTTAGCTTATGTGTTGTGATATGTTTATGTGTTATTATTTGTTAGCGGGTGAGGCCCTGTGACAGGCGAGGCCTAAGTGAAATAGATCTATATCCGAGAGGGACTCGAAGCCAGGTGGGGCCTGGAGCGGCGGGGCCGTTATAGTGGGCGAGGCCCGAGGCAAGGGGCGAGGCCCAAGATAGCGGGTGTGGCCCAATATTTGCAGTATGTGGTTATGCATGGTATGTGGTAGGGTGGGTAACTCACTAAGCTTCATGCTTACGATTTTCAGTTTTGGTTTCAGGTACTTCCATTAGCGGAGGGAAGAGCTCGGGGTGATCGCATGGCACACACCATAGATTAGACAGCCTAGGAATGTTTACTCTGATAATGAACATGTGTTTTGAAAATTAATACTCTGGTTATGTTTTGGAATGATGACTTTGCTTAAAGTAATGTTTTATTAAAAGAAATTTTTGGTCTTGAATTTTGGGTCATTACAACAGCCTCATAAGGTAATCTGAAATGGCAGAGTTCGAAACGAAGGGAAATCCAGAACGAGTTAAACGATATATATATAAGGGGGGCCACATTTTGGGGCTGATTTGTTACCCATAAATGCTCCGAATACAAGTAGTCATTTTAAAAAATAAAAAGTTATTATTATTAAAATAAGATTAGAAAGTGTTAGTTTACTCAATTTCCCTTATTATAAATTATAAATTATATAATACAAAATTGCCCTTTAAGTGACGCTTTAAACATTCATAGCCTCACCAAGACCTATAAAGTTTGAGGCTCGATATTACTGTTACATCACGCCTCACGTTATTTATAACCTTGGTTTTAGAGTTGGATTACCACAAATAATAATAATAATAATAATATTTTAAATTTTAAATTATAAACTAAGTGCACTTTACACCTATTTAATTAAAAAAACGACATAAATGATGGGGGTCTAATTCATAAAACAAATTGAAACCGCACGGATAAAATCAACAAGAGGAAAAAGTTTAGGTACCCAATTCATGTTTATATAAGCACAAGGATGATTTTCTCTAAAAGTTAGACGAGCTAATAACTCTAATGATTATATATATGCCAGTCATGTCGATGAAATGGTTTGTTACCGCTTTACAAAGCCGCCAAACAATATACCCCTAAGTTTGTCATCTTCTTCACTTCGCACCATCTACTCTGAAATGTCTGATTAATTCATCATTTTAATTTATAATATATTGAGATATGAGGTTTGTTCATTCTTCAATCCCCTTTAGTCTTATGATCTTGTCAATTGTGTTATCTGAAATAGGGTTTATACTCCATTTGATTCTTCTATCTGATTTTGTACTTTTTGAGCTCTCTATTTAGTCCGACACCATATTTGTGGTTTAATGCTGACTAGTTGGTTAGGTATTTGTTACGAGGTTGGATTTGTTATTAATTGATCCTTAATTATTTTTTTAGTGTGATTCCTTGGCTTTACTTTCGAATTGTTCTTGCCCGTCGTTATATTCTGGTTGAGTTTTACGTTCAGAGGTATCATTACTGGTTCTCTGTTTTATAATTCACGTTGGTGGTAAGCAACGAACAGGTGTTTGAAAGCTTTCTGATTTTGATCTTTGTACAAGGCATGGTTTTGGATGGGTTCGTGGAGTAAATTTTTAGTTTGACTTAGTAGCAACTCCTGAAAGTGAATAAATGATGGAATTGTAAAACACTTACTTACGCATGGAAGTTACAATTTTTTTACCAATTTATGAAACAAACTGGATTTCTTACCAATTTATGCAGCCATGTCTCGGTTTGCTACCAATTTGTACCATAATATCAAACATACCAATTTGGTTGCATAAATTGGTAACAAATGGAAACATAGTTGAAAAAAATTGGTATAAAAATTGTAACTTTGTGGCATAAACAGGCAATTGTCACAAATGATTAGACTTAAATCCCTAAAAAAATAGGCTAAAATGCATCAGGAATATGGTGTTTGTCTTATTGAGGTTTCAAAGAACCTGATGAAACTTAATAGGATTGCTGATCCAAACCCGGATCGGCGAGCAGTCCAAGTAATAATCCTTAGGGTGCTAAGGAACAAGTAGGGGCGAGTGATCGAGTGTGAGTATTCTCGATCGAGTCTCTGATTATTTTGTGTTGTGTTTCAGAGACATCATGGTGGGTAAGCGCCACAACCCTGAGAGCAGTGGAGTTAGCGATGATGAGATTCACAGGATGATTCACGATGAGGTGGTCGCAGCTATCCGAGAGGCTATCCCAGAGATGTTTAGGTCTATTAAGAACACACTGATTGAGACGTTTGATGAGCGATATGTTGTTTTTACTGACGCGACTGCTGTTGCAGCTATCGCTGCTGCCAGGCTGCAGGGGGTGACTCGTTGCTGTACCGAGAGTTCAGCAACACAAAACCACAAGAGTTTGATGGGACTCAGGATCCGATTGTTGCGATGAGATGGATTTCTGATATCGAGGGGTGTTTCTACCCTTGATCCTGTCCTGATCATTTGAGGGTACGGTTCGCGCTGAACTAGCTTCGCTTGGGAGCGAAGGACTGGTAGAAGTTTGTGACAGCCAGCTACACTACTGCAGATCTCACTGCAGTGACTTGGGAGAGGTTTGCTGCGATGTTTCAAGATGAGTATGTTCCCATGGTGGAGAGGGAACAGTTAGCCCAGGAGTTTCTGTCCCTCAAGCAGAGGACAAAGTCAGTGACAGTGATTACGAGGATGTTCCACGAGAGGACGTTTGTTCTTCTCTGAACACGTGTCTACTGAGTAGGCACGTATGAGCCGATATTTGAGCATACTGAGGAGGGACATTCATGAGTTTGTGGCGAACTCGACTTACCGGACATTTGTTGAGCTCCAGGCAAATGTCCGGAAGAGGGAGATCAAGCTTGAGACTCGGGCCAGGGAGGAGGCGGAGTCTTAGGGAGGGATTGGCGGCCGGCACACACTCAGCTGGCAGCCAAGCGGGCGAAGCCTACTGATCCCAAGTCTGGAGGCCTGAAGGGCCGCACTTGCAGGAAGTGCGGTAAGAGTCATGACGGAGTGTGCAGAGCGGGTGTGTGCTACAAGTGCGAAAAGGAAGGGCATATCGGGAGGGATTACCCCGAGGGGTTTGCATTTTGCTTTCACTACAGCCAAACTGGCCATCGGAAGGCCGATTGCCCGCAGCTGCTACAGGGATCAGCACGTGGATCTGCCTCTGCTATTATACGAGCTACAGAGAGCCAGTCAGCGAAGGCCGAGGTACTGAGGGTTCGTGGTAGAGTCTTTCGCCTGACAGCGGAGTAGGTCCGCGCAACACCTGATGTCGTGGCTGGCGTGTTTTCTTTTACTTATTCTATTATTGAGTATATTGTGCTTATATTGTAACATGTATAGGTACTTTTCTTGTGAGTTCTGTACCTGCCTTGGTGTTATTTGACTCGAGTGCGAGTCAATCCTTTGTATCATTAGCATTTAGTCATCACATCAGCATCCGACGAGAGGCGTTGAGTCGACCTCTGAGAGTTTCCATAGTCGATGAGCGTGCGGTGTTTGCTACTGATGTCATCTGGGGATGTGTACTCAAGATTTTTGGTGTTGAGTTCCTAATAGATCTGGTACCCATTGTGATGGGGGATGTCTGTATCATTGTGGCAATGAAGTAGTTGAGTCGATTCGTAGCAGTGATAGACTGCGAGCGTTAGTTAGTGACCATACAAAACCCTAGTGGGGGAGTGCTTACAGTGTATGGATATGGTACCCGATCTGGGTCAGCATTCTGCTTTGTTGACAGAGCAAGACAGAGTCTTCAGTAAGGTTGCAGTGGATTTGTAGCATATGTGATGGATACGCGAGTTACAACTGAGAAACCGAGTTCTATCACGGAGGTTCACATGAGTTTTCATATTTTTTCCCGGGGAGTTATCGGGTGTGCCTCCCAAGAGGCAAGTGGAGTTCCGGAAAGATTTGATTCCGGGAGCGGCGCCTATCGCCAAGTCACCTTATCTCCTTGCGCCACTTGAGATGCAGGAGTTATCCTCACAGCTCTAGGAGCTGTTGGGGAAGGGATTTATTCGATCAAGCAACTCACCATAGGGAGCGCCGATCCTTTTTGTCAATAAAAAGGATGGTTCACACCGGATGTGCATTGATTACCCGGAGTTGAACAAGCTGACGGTCAAGAACCGTTATCCACTACCGTAGATCGACGATCTATTCGATCAGTTGCAGGGTGCATGTTGGTTTTCCAAAATCAACTTGAGGTCTGGATATCTATAACAACCCAATTTTCACGCCCAAAAATTTCATTTTAAATAAGTGGTTTGTAAAATAGTTATAGCAAAACATCATCCGATCATATCATTTCATAAAACATATTACGTGTCTGAAAACCCAAAACAAGAAAATAATAATAATGTCAGAGTACAATCCCAGAACATCTCATGATGCGGAAATCTAAAGTGTGTGTGTATGATGTGCTACTACCACACCGGCTCCTTCCCCTTCGCTGAAGAGGTACCTGAAACCAAAACTGAAAACTGTAAGCACGAAGCTTAGTGAGTCCCCCATAGTACCACATACCACACAATCATATCACATACAAACTACCAGGCATTTCTGGGGTGCCCGACCTACCCGGTACGGCCATTCTGGGGTGCCGACCTACCCATGTCAAGCCATTTTAGGGTGCTAACTACCCTTCGGTCCTAACAACCAAACCTTGGGGACTATTTCACCCCCTACTACTACTATCACATATAACATAACATAAGCATATTATCAAACATATCTGGGGTGCCTGAACTACCCTTCGGTCCTAACAACCGAACTCTACTACTATCACATACAACATATCATAAGCATATTACATATCTGGTAGTAACCAACCTAGATGATACCACAAAGACAATCATCTATCATACATCTCCTACTAGTGGGCCGACATTGTGGCCTTAGACCCACTACTACTGGAAGGTAACTCACCTCGAAAGTAGCTGCTGAAAGTCTGCTTGCTAAGCGCATGTCTGCTGAATCGGTAATCCTCCGACTATAAATCATAAACATAGATTAGCCACTCATTCACACCCTTAGGTCAGATGACTGCCCCACCCCTGGTCCAAGGTCAAATCCTTGGTCAAAGTCAACTTCCAGTTGACTGGACTCGCCGAGTCATGGCACCGACTCGCCGAGCCCTTCTCCCACTAACCCGGTCCTACTCTACAAGCCCCTCTTCCCACTCACTGAGTCACCCTTAACTCACTACTTTGGGACGAAAGGACCGTCTCGTGATCCGACTCGCTGAGTCCAAGAACAACTCGCCGAGTCCATGCGAGCAGACCTCCCACTTGCTCCCAAATCCTCACCAGAGCATCCCTTATGAGGATTTGGATTTCTGGGACTATTGCAACACGTTAGATTGCTAATTCTGCGTGCAAATACGAAGGGTTGGACCTTTAGCATCTAAACCCCTCATACTCAGTAACTGTTCATTTGACTCGCCGAGTTTGAAGAACAACTCGTCGAGTACTAGGCAATCTTCATAGGACTCGCTGAGTTGTTCATCCAACTCGCCGATTCTAAGGCCGTCTTCAAAGAACTCGTCGAGTTCCACTTTGGGACTTGCCGAGTCCCTTGTACCATTTCCCATATAGACCAAATAAGAGACATGCAACGCTGCAAAACCATAGATCCACGTTCCTAGGGCATACTTATCACGTAAAGTTGCAAACTTTACGTGTATGCATGGCCCTACAAGCTTCAAAAGGCAAATCCAAGCTCTTTATGGGGTCATACACTCAATGGGGACCTTAATCACTTCAACCATAGAGACTTTACACTTCTAAAATGTCCTTAAGGTCCAGATCCGAAGTCCTTTCAGAGCATAGAGCACAAATACATGGAGTTTGGTGTTTTAGGGCTTGAAACCCACCAATTGGGGACAAAAAGAGAATCTAAT
This sequence comes from Lactuca saligna, assembly GCF_052625555.1. Lineage (NCBI taxonomy): Eukaryota > Viridiplantae > Streptophyta > Magnoliopsida > Asterales > Asteraceae > Lactuca > Lactuca saligna. The sequence goes on along the minus strand of NC_136418.1, from coordinate 158,003 downwards.
GAACTAGTGATCAAGGTAGGGACTTTTCTACCTGAATGGAAGCCTCTTGCAGGGTAGATGTCGGATATACTTCTCCTCCTTGCACTCTTCCACCTCCTTCTTCTTCTCTTGAGCTTCAAACTTCCTTCACAAGGCCAAAATCACTCACAAGGACAAAAAGGGGCTAGGGTTTCGCTCTACATCTCTTCTAGAAGTGTTAGGGAAAAGGGAGGCCGAGTTAGTGTGCTTAAATAGGGTGTCAATACTCGGGTTAGGGTTTTTGCCCCAACAGAGCCTACTCGCCGAGTCGGGGAATCGACTCGCCGAGTCCAAGGCTCAAACTTTGCGTCTCATCCCGCTCCTACTCGGCGATTCGGTCCTTCAAATCGCCGAGTCCAAGGAAATAATGCATGAATTAAGAATTATTAATTACAAGAAATGCATACCAGGAACTAGGTGCTACAAATCTCCCCCACGTATTTTAGACTTCATCCTCGAAGTCTGCTGCTCGATCCTGAAATAGCTCGGGGTAGTGCTCCATCATTTCTTCCACCGGCTCCCAAGTCCACTCTGATGCTTTCCAGTGCTGCCATTGCACCTTTTCGAGTTCCACCCTCTTGTTCCTCAGATGCTTCGACTTCCTGTCGAGGATTGCCACGGGCCGCTCGATGTAATTCAGGCTGTCATCGACCTGAATATCCTCCAAAGGCACCACTGCTGAGTCGTCCACCAAACACTTACGTAACTGAGAGACGTGGAAAGTGTTGTGGATTTGCCGAGTCCGAACGGCGCTGGTCGGCATAACTTTTATGTCGACTCTGTGCAGTCTGAAGCCTACTCCAAACTTGCTGAATCTTTTCGTTCGTCTTAAGCACTACATTGGTGGTCCCCATGACCCTCTGGCCAACCTCACCCTAACATATCAGGGTCCGACACCTCTTTCCGTACAACATTTCGAAGGGAGGTCGATCAATACTTGCGTGGTAGCTGTTGTTGTACGAGAACTCAACTAGAGGAAGATAGGTATCCCAGCTACCACCGAAGTCTAGCACGCATGCCCGCAACATGTCTTCAATAGTCTGGATGGTCCGCTCACTCTGACCATCTGTCTGCAGGTGAAAGGCAGTGCTAAAATGCAAACTAGTGCCCAACTCGTCTTGAAATTTCTTCCAAAACCTGGAAGTAAAACGCACATCCCTATCTGAAATCACGGATACTGGCACCCTGTGTCGCACCACTATCTCCCTGCTATAGATGTTGGCTAACTTTTCGGTTGATATGCTTTCCTGAATAGGAATAAAATGGGCGCTCTTGGTCAATCGATCCACGATGACCCATATCGAATCCACTCCTCGCACAGTCTTGGGAAGCTTTGTGATAAAATCCATTGTAATATCTTCCCATTACCACAACGGGATGTCTAACGGCTGCATCTTGCCGTGTGGTCTCTGACTTGACCTTCCTGCAGGTCAAACACCGCTCAACGTACCAAGCCACATCCCGCTTCATGTAGGGCCACCAATAGTCTAGACGAAGATCCCTTTACATCTTCGTCACCCCGAGATGAATAGAGAACCGAGATTTATGCGCCTCCTCCATCAGAACCTGACGCATGCCACCATGATAATGGACCCACACCCTATGGTGAAGAGTCAATAACCCTCGACTATCATAGTCGAAGGAGGAAACCTGCCCCACAACCCGCTCACTCTTCCGATGTTCCTCCTTCATAGCCTCCTGCTGAGCCTCCGAAATCCGCTCCAATAGCGGAGTCACTACTGTCATCCGTAGGCAGATATCTTGGATCGGCTTTGCCTTACAGCTAAGCACGTCGACCACCACATTGGCCTTTCCTGGGTGATAAAGGATCTCGCAATTGTAATCCTTTACCACATCCAACCACCGACGCTGCCTCATATTTAGATTCGGATGATCCATGAGGTACCTCAAACTCTTATGGTCCGTGTAAATGGTACAACGAACCCTATAGAGGTAATGACGCCAAATATTGAGGGCGAACACAACAAGCCCCAACTCCAAGTCATGTATCGGGTAATTTGCCTCATGAGGCTTCAGCTGCCTCGACGCGTAGGCGATAACATGCCCTCTCTGCATTAATACTACGCCCAAACCCGAGATGGACGCATCGCAGTACACAACAAATCCGCTATGCCCTCTGGCAGGGCTAAGATTGGTGGCTCGCACAATCTCCGTCTCAGTGTCTCGAACGCTGCCTGCTGCTCAGGCCCCTAACGAAAGACCACGACCTTCCTTGCTAGCCTGGTCAATGGTACGACTATCTTGGAGAAATTCTGGATGAATCTCCAATAATAGCCCGCTAAACCCAGGAAACTTCGAATCTCAGATGGAGACTTCGGAACCTCCTATCTCATCATGGCCTCTACCTTAACCGGGTCTACTAAAATCCCATGCTGGTTGACAAGGTGCCCAAGAAACTGCACCTTGCGCAACCAGAACTCACACTTGGAGAACTTAGCATATAAGCTCTCTCTCCTCAGGGTCTCCAACACCTCTCGGAGATGCCCCTCATGCTCCTCCCGCATCTTAGAATAAACCAAGATGTCATCAATGAAAACTATCACAGACCGATCCAGCATCGGTCTGCACACGCGGTTCATGAGATCCATGAACGCGGCAGGAGCATTGGTGATCCCAAACGGCATCACCACAAACTCATAATGGCCATAACGCGTCCGAAATGCGGTCTTCTGCACATCCCCCTCTTTGACCCTCATCTGATGATAACCTGAATGCAAATCGATCTTGGAGAACCAAAATGCTCCCTACAACTGGTCAAAGAGATCATCAATCATCGGGAGTGGGTAACGGTTCTTCACTGTTACCTTATTCAGCTCCCGATAGTCTATACACATCCGATGCGACCCGTCCTTCTTCTTCACAAACAAAATCGGGGCTCCCCAGGGTGAACTGCTCGGCCTGATAAATCCCTTGTCTAGCAGCTCCTACAGTTGCGTAGACTACTCCTGCATCTCGGGAGGAGCCAACCGATAGGGTGACTTGGCTATGGGAGCCGCACCAGGGACTAGGTCAATCCTGAACTCCACCTGACGCTCCGGTGGTATCCCAAGCAGCTCCTTGGGGAATACATCCGCGAACTCTCATACTACGGGCACCTCGTCCACCGTCATTCTACCCGCCTCCTGGGCATCCGTAACATACACGGCATAACCTGTGCAACCCTGCTGGAAGTAGCGCCTTGCCCTCGCCGCCGAACAATAGGCTGGCCCTCGTTGTGGTCTCTCTCCCTGAATCACCAAATCTCCCCCACTTGGGGCTCTGACTCGCACTAGCTGTTGCGCGCAGTCTATCACTTCCCCATTGGGGCTTAACCAATCCATACCGATAATAACCTTGTTCCCCCGCAAAGGTATGGGAACCAGATCCACTAGATAACTCTCCTCAAATAATCTCAATACACAATCCCGAAAAACCTCTGATGCTCGCACCGATCGATTGTCGGCAATCTCCACCTCCAAAGGTCAATCCAACCTACCCGAAGACTCAGGAAACTTCTTGCTAAGCGCGAGAGAAACAAATGATCGGGTAGCCCCCGAATCGAACAACACCTGAACTGGGATACCGTTCACATGGACCGATCCTAAGCAGAGCACATATATATAACATATCAACATTACAACAGCATAACGTAAAAGCATAAATAAAGAATCATACCAGTCACCACATCGGGTGCGGCGCGTGCCTTCTCGATAGTCAACTGGAATGCCCGACTCCTCACCACTGGAGCCTCTGCCTTGCCCTGCCGGCCATCAATGATCCGTAGGGTCGTTGGAGCTGGCACCTTCACTGACGCTGATGCTGCTATCAACTGGGGGCAATTGGCCTTCTTGTGGCCTCTCTGGTTGCAGTGGAAGCACAACAACTCAGACGTCTGAATAACCGATGTAGGGGTAGTACAATCCCTGCTGAAATGCCCCGTCTTGCCGCACTTGTAGCAGCCCAACGATCCCAGTCTACATGCCCCCTCATGTGGCCTGCCGCATTTCCTGCAGCGACCCGGTCCTGACCGGCCTTTCGACCCAGCATATGATCCCTTGGGCTTCTTCCCCGAATCCCTTGCAACCTGCCCCACTTCTGCCTTCCTCTTCCGGATATGCTCCAGGTCAATCTCCCTTTAGCTAGCCTAGGAAATCATGGAATCCAGGGTAGGGCAAGCTGAAAAAGTAACATGCTCCCGGATGTCAGCTCGTAGCATGTCGTGGTAGCGGGTCCACCTCATATCCTCATCACCTGCATACTGGGGCACTAACAACGCCCTCTCTCGGAACTTGGCGGTGATCTCCTCCACGGTCTCCGTCGTCTGCCACATATCTAAAAACTCCCTGGCCAACTGCTGAAGCTCGACAGCCGGTGCAAACTCTGCCCTGAACCTGGTCACAAAGTCCGACCAGGTCATAGCCTCGAGAGCCGAGGCTCCCAATGAGTCACCAACAGACTCCTACCAGTCTCTAGCTCTGTCTCTCAAACACCTTGCTGCGTATCTCACCTTCGACCCTGTCACACCCCAAAACCAAGAACGACGGAAACGTTCCGGGGTGGAGGACGTCATGTACAGTATCACAACAGTGTAAAGTAGTAAACAAGCAACAACATCATCCATTGCATTAAAAGTAAAGTTTTAATACATATGTGTTCTTTCATTGTAATAAGACACCAAAATATACAATCAAAATAAAAGACGAGTCTTGTCTATGCTCCGTCTTCTCAAAACCTGGCCATCGTACATGTCTATTGGTGACCTGAGAATACAAGTTATTCTGAAAGCGAGTATCAACCTAAAGCTGGTGAATTCATAAGTATTTAAATGTCATTGTCTTGTTTTGGAAAGCTGTTATGTATGCTATGTAAATCTTTGAATGAAACAGTTGATTTAAGTATGAAAACCCTAGAAAATCCCTTATTTCCTACTAGTATGAAATGTAGTCTTCTACCAAGACCCGAATGTTTTGTAAGTGAAAATGATAGTTTTTCCTTTCTTTTGACTATTACTAAAAGTACTTAGTCTAACTCATTGTTTATGCAAATGTATCACAAAATAAAGTAACAGGAAAATGTACTAATGTAATTATTATCCTTTTGTTTTTGGATTAACACGACATCGCGAAAAGCGAAATGTATAACCTTTGAACATCCATAGATTATTCAATTTTCCTCTGTAGCTACATCAGGTGGGAGGAAGGGTTAGTCCCGTAAAGGTACTCCTAATATAAGTATTAACCGTAGGCATCCGTAGATGTTCATCAACCTCTGTAGCGAACAGTAGGCCCAAGGAATGGTTAGTCCCGTAAAGGTACCCCTAATATAAGTAATAACCGTAGGCATCCGTAGATGTTCATCAACCACTGGTGCTAACAGCTGGGATTCGGAATGGTTAGTCCCGTCTAGATATCCCGTTGAACTGGGATAGGCAGGACAATTTACACAGAAGGTACTAATAAATCATCCTAGTGAATCAAGGTACAAGTGTCCATGTAAATGTATACAAGAAGATGTATCTACGTAAAGGTACTCATGTAATGTATTCATGTAAGGTGCTCATGTAAGTATTCATGTAAGGTACTCATATAATGTATTCATGTAAGGTACTCATGTAATTTATTCATGTAAGGTACTCATGTAATGTATTCATGTAAGGTACTTATGTAATGTATTCATGTAAGGTACTCATATAATGTTTAGCGTAGACTCATGAATGAACTAACTCTGATGTAATTCCTTGTAATAGGAATAATGTTATGTATCTCCTAACTATCCCTATAATAGTTAACTGGAAGGTAATTGATTGTCCAAACATGTCACACCCCAAAACCATGAACGGCGGAAACGTTCTGGGGCGAAGGACGTCATGTACAGTATCACAACAATGAAAAGTAGTAAACAAGCAACAACATCATCCATTGCATTAATAATATAATTATTATACAAGTGTATTCTATCAAATTATAATAGACACTAAAGCATAAATCAAAATGAAAGATGAGTCTTGAACAAGCTCCGTCTTCTCTAAACCTTGCATCGGTACCTGTCTATTGATGACCTGAGGATACAAGAAATTTTGAAAGCGAGTATCAGCTTTGAAGCTGGTGAGATCATAAGTATTTTAGTGTCTTAATTTGTATGTAAGAATTTGTATGTATATGAATTGTAAGTATTGAAAATGTATGTAAAACAACTGTAAACGTTTGAAAAACTCTAGGAATCTCTATGATTCCTACTATTATAATAGGGAGTCTTCTACCAAGACTTAACTGATCTATATGTAGCCTTCTACCAAGGCATCTAGTGTCTGTGTGTGTCTCTTGTAAGAGTGTGTATTTTCCCAAGTATAACTATCATTAACCAAAAATATAGTTTCTACATTGCCGTGCATCGTGTGTATGTTCACGAAGTGAATGTAATGGGAAAATGAAATAGTACTATGGTGTAGTGCCGAACTACAACCGTACCAATTACCTTAAGTCTAGGGTAATTCTTCTAAGTACTGTAGCATTTAAAATAAATAACTACATCGGTACTCAACTGCCTTATTTGAGGGATAAGGTATAATGTGATGTTTAGATCCCAGGCTATACGCTCCCCTGTTAAAGGGATTTTGAGACCTACCCACGACGCCTGCATGTATGCAAGTCGTGAGCACCCACATTACTATGATCATGTATACTCGATATAGCTATCACAATGCATTGCGATTCATCGGTATAGTTAGATCCTGAACTTGTTCTATGTTATAGCACCTAGTGATGTCTGTCCTATCAAAGTATATGTAACCGCACTCATGTAAACATATATATGTAAATGTACTCATGTAAGCGTAATCATGTAAAAACATATCTATGTAATAGTACAGTAATGTACTGTAATGTTCTGCGTGTGCTAGCTGTAACGTGTGTTCTCTCTCTATCTAGCATGTATAGTAATGTACTGTGTGTACTAGCTATAATGTATGTTCTCTCTATCTAGCAAGTATTGACTCATGAATGAACTGACTCATTGTATGATATTGCGTTCTAGTAATAGTCCTAGTATCTTCCTAAACTACCCCTATGGTAGCTTACTAGTAATATAACTGGTACGTATGAACATGGGCGTATACCCTTGCTACCCAAGGGTATTGAATGAACTGGAAGAACCTTTATGACTATATATGTACACATGATATATAACTAATATTTAAACGACCTTCGGACGGGTACCCGATATCCCACCAGACCACATCTCAAAGCGAAAAGGAAATAGGGTGGACAGCCTTCCTAAGTCTTTTAAACATTCCTTACATAAATATACATATATATGCATGCAATTTATAATATAAAATCATAAAGTAAGTTTTGTAAAACCTTTGAACATAATTATTATCTAAGAAAAGATTGACTTGATGTCAATCTAGAAAACGGTTTAAAGGCATGGGTTTGATAAAACAGTTTAATATAAAGAAATATTTGTTTGAAACACAATTGTAAATGAGTTTGAAATGAAACATACAGAGTAAAATGTACAGTGTAATAAGGAGTTTTAAACACATAGTGTTTATGAAAAACATTTGAAGTAAACTGTTTGGTAAAACGGCTAATGAGTAGCCAATCATTTGAATGCTGCTTACTAATCATATGTGATTGATATAGTAACTAGCATGATTCTACTTGTATCCCCCCATAAAACATTTAAAAACAAATAAAACTTTGATTAAGTGGTATGAACTCACCTGTAGTAAGTGATTGGAATTGAACAGACTGTATCGTAAGGAAGGATCGAGCAAGTGCTTGGTGTCAAGTAAAGATTCTAGACACACACAATGATCCTAATTACATATGAAGACATATGTATATAAAAAATTAGTGATTATAACACTAATTAAACATGTATAAACATCCTAACGCGAGGAAAACACTTTTGGTCAAGTGCTAGGAGGCTAATAGGTTGCAACAAAGGAGTGCAAGGCCTCTTATAGGAGTTTATGGTCAATAGACCAAGTGTGTTGGAGTTTACGGCCCAGGGGAGTAAACTCCTGGCCGTAAACTCTATATAGGGCCCCTAAATGAATCTTAAGATGTTTACAACTCAAGTGGTGAAGTGCTTCTAGGCTTAAACAAGTGTTTGGGTGGGTTTAAGGCCTTAAAATGGCCTTGCTTGATGTTCACGGCCCTGGGACCATATCCCTTGGAGATTACGGCCGTAATCTCCCTTGGGGGGATGTTTATGGTGTTTTGAGGTTCCTAGCTCATTGGTGATTTGTTCTATGATAAGTTCTAGCCATGTGGAAGCGTTAGGGGCACAATATCACCCCTTTATAGAGTTTTCGGCCTATGGACCAATCCTTATGAGCTTACGACCGTAAACTCTATGGGAACATGGTTTCTTGGGTGCTTTAGGTCCTTAACATTTCAAGGATGTTATCCAAGCTGGGTTCTAGGCATATGGAAAGAGTTAGGGTGTTATTTGCCCCATTTATAAGGGTTTACAGCCCAAGAATTTGTCTTGGCCGTAAACTCCTTTTTCCTTGTGTTTCCTTATGATTTCTAGGCTATAAACCCATTAGGGTACTTGTCAAAATTAGTCCATTGGCTTAAGAAAGGCTTTTAGGGCATTTTGGCACAAAAAGCATGGAGTTCACGTCCCAAGAACTTCCTTAGCCGTGAACTCACTTCTAGCTTTGATTCTAAATTGTTTAGTGGTCTAAAATATGTAATGATGGCTTCTAGTTTGAGTTCCAAGGCTTTGAGGGACATTGGGCACACTTTGGCCCTTAAAAAGGAGTTGACTCTCCAAGTGTTCTTGGGCGGTAAACTCCCGAATCTTGGGGTTTTGATCCAATTTTTATGTTATAAACTACAATGTAAGATATATAATATAACTAGATAGAAGTACTCACGATTTGGGATAAAAACCCGAAGATCCGTGAGAGAGAATTCGGCTTTTCTCTAGTTGGAAATGAAACTAATGAATGAATATGGTTCAGATTTCTATATATAGTCCTGAGATTTTTGACAGAAAATATTTTATTCCTGAAATGAACTCTAATATCATAGAGTATTGGAATAACAGTGTTGCACAAAACCCTAGTGCATCCACTCTCCTGATATCTCCTTAAGTGCTAAACCTGAAATACTCAAACTTATACCCAAAGTCTGGAATTTCACTGTAACTGTTCTAACTTCTATTGGCTTGACATGGTTTGTTCAGAATGGAAATTTTGGGTTGTCACAAAACAGGCTTATACACCCTTGCTACACAAGAGTGTGGGAAACTGAATGAAGGATGAAAACTATAACATCAATACATATAAAAAAACATAAGTGTATAGATATAGTTTTGTTCAAGAAGGTAAAAATGGTTTTGTAAGACATCTAAGAGTTTTGAACAACAATTAACAATGACTTGATGTCATTTTAATAAACATTTTAAAAACTAATTCATTTGATAACAAAGTATTTTAAGATAGGAAACCATTTCATGCATCACATTTTGAAGTATGTGAAATCTGTTGGATGAAAACACAGTTATAAATACATATGAGTGAGTTAATAACATACTGTTTTCTATTTGTATTCCCCCCCCCATCAAATCATTTAAAATCATTTAAAAACATTGATTAAGGGGTATGAACTCACCTGTTGTGAGTGGTTCTAACGGGTATGCGTGTAAGGATGAGAAGTTCCACGAATGAAGTCCCGAGACACAATAAGTCCTAAATGACATATAAGGACACATATTGACATGAATATAGTGTCTATAACATCTATTATGAAAGCAAACACCTTCCGGGACTAGGAAACACCTTGACCAAGTGTTGGAATCACATGTGATTCAACATAGAAGGTATAAAGGCACTCACATGAGTTTACTACCATGATTTCATGGCCCAAGGGAGTTTACGGTTGTAAACTCATGGCTACTCATTTGGGAATGCAAGTTTGAAGGCAAGGGAATGATTTAGGGACATTAACTCTAACCTAGTATGAAAAAGACCACCTTCCTTGGAGTTTTTGAGGATTTCACGGCCCTTATGAGTTTACTACCGTAAACTCATGGCCTTTTATGTTTATGAGGGTCCTAAAGGTCATAAGGAAGTATTCCAAATTCAAGCCTAAGCCTTAGGAAATGTTTGTGGCATCAAAACACCCCTAACTTGAGTTCATGGCCCATGGACCATTTGGTCATGTGTTTGCGGCCGTAAACACTCATGGGTGTTGGTATTTTGATTGTTTTGGGTCCTAGACACATCAAGGTAAAGTGATATGTTTGTCTCTTGGCTTAATGAAGGTATTTAGGGCATTTTGGCAACCTAAAATGGAGTTCACGGCCCAAGAACATCCTTGGCTGTGAACTCACTTTCAACCTTTGATTCTTAATGTTTTGGATGTCTAAACAAGCTATGTGTAGTCTCAAGGTTCATTTCCAAGGTTTGGAGGGACATTGGGCACACTTTGGCCCTTATAAAAGAGTTTACTCTCCAAGTGTTCTTGGGCGGTAAACTCTCAAATCTTGGGGTTTTGATCCTATTTTGATGTTATTAAGCACAATCTAAGCTATATAATACAACTAGATGGAAGTGCTCACGATTTGGGATGAAAACCCGAAGATCCGTGAGAGAGAATTTGGCTTTTCTCTAGTTGGAAATGTAACTAATGAATAAATATGGTTCAGAATCCTATATATAGTCCTGAGATTTTTGGCAGAAAATATTTTACTCCCGAAATGAACTCTAATATCATAGAGTTTTGGAATAACAGTGTTGCACAAAACCCTAGTGCACCGACTCTCCTAATATCTCTTTAAGTGGAAATCCTGAAAACTATCCAACTTATACCCAAAAGTCTGGAAGTTCACTGTAACTGTTCTAACTTCTATTGACTTGATATGGTTTCTTCAGAATGGAAATTTCGGGTTGTCAGAGACCCCTCGGGGCAAAAGCTAATCAACTGTCCAGACTCGATGTCTGCAATCCACCGCCTGGCAGCTATGGGTTCCTTCGCCCCGTTAAAGTCTGGCGCACCACTGCCCCTGAAGTCCTTAAAGGACAGTGTATGAGATTCCAACTGGCCAGATGCCATGTCACTCCTAAATGCCCTGAGGCGATCCTCCATCAACTCAATTATCCCTTCCTTGATCGACCTGAAGATAATGGGAGTTGACTCAAGGATGCCCCTGGTGATCTCTGATGCGATGAACTTGCGTAGCCTCTCATCCCCTAGCTCGAAACCTGATCCCGAACCTGATCCCTCTCCTAAACTGCCAACTGTTGGCCTCGATCGTAGTACCACCATTCTGCAATATATAAACAATGACTGTTAGCAATACTAATACCTCTTGAGGAACCATATCCACTACAAGTTCCCTGGTCTTATCTCAGCCTTCAACGATTCAGGTACGGATCCTCTTCTTTCAGTAGTATGGGCCCATACTACCTTCCACATCTATCCGTACCTTCTTCAAGGACTGCCTTGACTCCACCAGGTCCCTTTTTACCACTGCTGATCACTGCTATCTTTATCCTAGGCTTACCCTAGGAAAATCTCTGACTCCACTTAAACCAATCCTCAGCTGCTAAAGGCCTCCTTGTAATGCCAATTAGCCACCACCTGAATACCATCACATGTGACGAGGCCCGGATAATCCTTCGAGTAAAGACTCGTCCCTACAACGGTTGGACTCAAACGAGAGCTGCGCAGCAGGGACAAATCCAACACTCTGAGATTATCCAACCCTGATCCCATGTGATGTGACGTATTCACCTAATGGTTAACTCCCATCACTTGGAGTCCCACAAAGCACAAATCAAGTGACATTCGGATACAGGAACTACTCAAGAAAATCTATTCTGATAATGAGAAATTGCACTAGCATACAGTGTTGAACTCATACTATCAGGCATAACCTAAACATGCTATCCTACTGCTGTCTACTCAATTTCTAGCATGCAATTCTCATAAGGCTGGAACACATAAAGCAGGCACGTAAGGCATCCTCCTACATCCTTAGTCCTATTCTAGCATGCTGTTCTACTAAAACTGATAAACATATGTAACGCCCGGGTTTCAGGGCTAAGCACTTTTGTCAATGTAATAGTCTAGGTTAACTATTGTGACTCTTTTTTTTAAGTAATAAATATGAAATATTTGAGTATTATGTGAATTATGTGTGTTTATTAATTAATTATAAATGTATAATTAATAAAGAATAAAAATGAGCGTCAAAATTAAAGTGTGAGATAATCCCGATATCTCTACATAAAGTTGTAGAATATGTCTCAAGGTTTCCGTACATATAAAGAATGCCGAAATCCAAGCTATAACGAAGAAGTTATGTCCCGCCGAAGTTTTACAGCAAAACCGGCACGACACCGGGAGACGTAAATAGTGAATTTATGATAGAAGACTTTTTAGCCTTAGCAATCTAAACAAAAGTCGTAGAATATGTTAAACTAAGAACATCGATAAAAAGAACGCCCAAATCTGACTTCGTATGAAGAAGTTACGATTTTTCGAAGTTTCGGAATAATAGTGTACAACCCGAAATTTGAATATTAGATCGAGTGATTTTTAGCCGACACGACCTAAACGAGAATCGAAGATCTTATTAAGAGTAGCGTAACAAGAAAAAGATGGGCGAAAACGGATGTCGGATGAAGAAGTTATGAGGATTTAACGGACCAATCCTATCCCGGCCTGTTGATAATATAAAATTTAAAATCGAGCCAAAATTAGCCGACGAAGTCTAAACGAAAGTTGTAGAGTAGGTTCCCACCTTCGTGTGGATATAAAGCACGTCGAAAATGGAGCTCGTATGCGAAAGTTACGAATTTTTAAAGTTGAAGCATGAAAATACGAAACCTGTTGCGAAGTTGATGACGTGGCACAATCCCAGCCGTCGCTTGCGGCCCACGGTCTTCGCTTCGGATTTTGACACCCCCCTTCACAATACGCCCCGCGTACCTCCAGTCTTATCCGGGTCTTCTTCCGAGTGCGAGCCAGCTGGTGCAAGCTGGCAACCACCTCCGAGCTACGCCCCGCGTAGCACCACCGAACGCCCAGCGTAGCGAGGCCCTCGCGGCTATAAAAGGAGGCCGAGGATGCCTCCATTTTTCACACCTTTCCACCTTCTTTCTCTCACTACTTTCTCTCTCTACAACCCCAAACCACCCTAAGCCCTAGTTAAACCCCTAGCACCCTAGGGATGCCCCGAGGCTCCCGGAGTCCCGAGAAAAAGGAGTTTTTCGGTTTCGAAACGCTGCTCCAATTAAGTTCCGGTTTTCGATCAAATTCGCTGTAAGTATGCTACGCTTACGCAATTTTTAATATAGCTTTCAAATAATTATAGGAATGTTCTTAGGTCCTTAAAATAATTATTTGGGCTATTATTATGAGATATATCAAGTATAATTAACGCCTAAAAGTACTCGGACTAATTAATTTGTCGTGGTTATCGTTAAACTAAACCCTAGTGGTATCGATACTAGGTTTTAGCGAAGGAATATCATTTTGAGAGTATCGAAGCATCGATACTGTCCGAGTGCTGAGTCACCACCTAATCAGGTGAGTGCATAGTTACTTTCAACTTACACATAGATATGAAGTATTTTATATAAATTACGTGTTATGTGTGCATGTTATCTGAATACTTGCTATCTATGCTAGATCAACGTTGTTATACATGTTTTCAATGATTTAAACTATATATGTATTTTATATCTACGAAAATGTTGGGGTAAAACATGGGTAGATGTAATAGGTGATGTGTGATAAAATGATGAGAGGCCTCGATGTTGTTGTTGTTGATCCAGTCATCTAGCGGAGTATAGATGACAACCACGGACTCTTCTAGGCAGTCCAGTGGAACACTAGCAGGCTCGCAACCTGTAGGTGTTGTGAACGATGTGTTCACCGGTGTACTCCATCCTCCACATGGTTGCCTATTAGGACATTTATTGCTGAGGAATCCCCTTAGCAGTAGTGTCCGTCCCGATGATGATCCTTAGGCTGGGTCCCTTATAATAGGTGTTTAGGGACGTAATGTGAGGATAACGGGAATGGGTAATCGGGTTATTGTTGATTGATGAAATTAATAAACTTATTTGTTGTTAGTTGAAAACCCTATGTGCTCACCAGGCTCCCAAACCTGACCCACTCAGTTTTATGTATTACAGGTAGTGGCGCATGAGCATAGGTGTGATGTTTTGGATGAGGGATTACAGATATAGGCCTGTAGATATGAAATAATGTAGTAAGGCTTATATTGTACTGTTTATACTTTTGATCTGTACGAACATGACATCCCGAGTCTTTTAATGAAATACATTTCTATGGAAATGCTTTTGATAAATCTTTATCATATTATTGTTTTGGGACAAATTCCGCAACCCTTTTATTAAAAGATAACTCTGATTTTGAAATAAAGTATAAACAAAACCGGTCTTTTCTGGCCGTGATTTTGAGGATGTCACAACATAGTATAACATTGTATGGGTACTTTGGGGAATACTTACTTGAGCTCGGCCGGTCGCGCACATCACACACTTCGTTCTTTCGTAAAATTATTTACTTAATCTTTTAGAAAACTTTTTCTCTTTTCGAAATCCTATAATCCCTTGATTTGAGTTCAGACACTCCCGAAGGTTTGTCCGAATCCCTCAAACCAGGGCTCTGATACCAACTTGTAACAACCCAAGTTTCACGCCCAAAAATTTCATTTTTAATAAGTGGATTGTAAAATATTTATAGCAAAACATCATCTGATCATATCATTTCATAAAACATATTACTTGTCTGAAAACCCAAAACAAGAAAATAATAATAATGTCAGAGTACAATCCCAGAACATCTCATGATGCAGAAATACAAAGTGTGTGTGTATGATGTGCTACTACCGCACCGACTCCTTCCCTTTCGCTGAAGAAGTACCTGAAACCAAAATTCAAAACTGTAAGCATGAAGCTTAGTGAGTCCCCCATCGTACCACATACCATACAATCATATCACATACAAACTGCCATGCATTTCTGGGGTGCTCGACCTACCCGGTACGACCATTCTGGGGTGTCGACCTACCCATGTCAAGCCATTCTGGGGTGCTGACTACCCTTCGGTCCTAACAACCGAACCTCGGGGACTATTTCACCCCTAATACTACTATCACATATAACATAACATAAGCATATTATCAGACATATCTGGGGTGCCTGAACTACCCTTCGGTCTTAACAACCGAACTCTACTACTATCACATACAACATATCATAAGCATATTACATATCAGGTAGTAACCAACCTAGATGATATCACAAAGACAATCATCTATCATACATCTCCTACTAGTGGGTCGGCATTGTGGCCTTAGACCCACTGCTACTGGAAGGTAACTCACCTCGAAAGTAGCTGTTGAAAGTCTGCTTGCTAAGCGCATGTCTGCTGAATCGGTAATCCTCCGGCTATAAATCATAAACATAGATTAGCCACTCATTCACAACCTTAGGTCAGATGACTGACCCACCCCTGTTCCAAGGTCAACTCCTTGGTCAAAGTCAACTTCCAGCTGACTGGACTTGCCGAGTCATGGCACCGACTCGCCGAGCCCTTCTCCCACTAACCCGGTCCTACTCTACAAGCCCCTCTTCCCACTCAATGAGTCACCCTTAACTCACTACTTTGGGATGAAAGGACCGTCTCGTGATCCGACTCGCCGAGTCCATGTGAGCAGACCTCCCACTTGCTCCCAAATCCTCACCAGAGCATCTATGAGGATTTGGATTTCTGGGACTATTTCAACATGTTAGATTGCTAATTCCGCGTGCAAATAGGAAGGGTTGGACCTTTAACATCTAAACCCCTCATACTCAGTAACTGTTCATCTGACTCACCGAGTTTGAAGAACAACTCGTCGAGTACTAGGCAATCTTCATAGGACTCGCTGAGTTGTTCATCCAACTCGCCGATGTGACAACCCGAAATTTCCTTTTGGTCAAACCTTAAAAGTCAACCCCTTCGTATCGTGATTTAATATCATTATCTCTTATTTTTAAGAAATATAAAGTTCGTTTAATTATTTTATTAATTTTTAAACGAACGGGTAAAAGAAAGTGTCGTCTCGGGTTTTTATTTTGAAAACCGCAAACACTTCCCGTATTAGAATCACCCGACTAAATTTTTATGTTTCGGGTTTGAAAATCACCCAAAGACCGTAAACTTATATCTATGTATGAGTTTACTCCCCAAGAACTAGCCATTTGTGTTTACTCCCCAAAAAGTGAAAAGAGTAAACTCCCAAAAACTCTCTCAACTATCATCCAACCTTTAATTCCAAAACTCTGATCTTGTAAGTGTTCTAACCATTTCAAGTTAGTAAAACACTTAATCTAGTGTTTGTACACCTATTCATCCGTTTATTTGTGTATTTTGTTTAGATTTCCAAAACACCAAGAACACCAAGAACACACACTAAGTGTTCTTGGCCCTTTTAGCTCGAATCAAGCACCATTATAGTAAGTACTCCCATCCTTAAGTGCTTGTGAGCTAGTATATCAAACAAATACCAAGGAAATCAGCGAAGAACACCATGTTTGAGGTGTTCACGGTCCAAAAAGATGCTTGGACCGTAAACACCCTAAAAGTCCCTCAAATTTGGCTTAAGTCCCATTTTAAGCCCTAGTTTGAAACCCTAGACTTACCTTAACATATTTAGACCTTCCATTGATATGTTTAAGCATTTTAAAACATCAAACACCACAAAATATAGGTGTTTACGGCCTAAGGATATCTCAAGGCCGTAAACACCCAAAAGGTTGTTTAAATGGGTCATATTCCTTACTTAGCCCTAAAAACTAACCTAGACTTTTACCTAGTGTTGTTAAGGACTTAAAAAAATGGAAATACCACTTTCCATAGGGGTTTACGGTAGTAAACCAAAGGGAAATTACCCTTAGGTTGTAAACACCTCAAGGTGGGTGTTTTGTGGTCTTAATCCATTCCAAGAGCTAAACCACTTAGCAAGGTTACTTCTATGGACTTGTTAAACTCCAAAACAACTCATGGTTTCAATATTTGGAGTTTAGACTGTAAACCCTAGAGTTTACTGCCGTAAAATCCAAGGGTAAAGGTCATTTAGACCGTAAACTCCCAAGGAGTTTACCCTTGGACCCCAAACACCCTAATTATGCCCTACTAGCACTCGGATGCAAACCTTGTGAACTTTAACACTTGAAACAAAGTGTTTTCAGGTTCTAGAGTGTCCCAACTCATATTATTAGTTATAATAAGGCTAATTAGTTATACATATGTTCATTATATGATAACTAGGCTCGTGCGTGTGTACAAGTCTTTGTTTGCCACCTAGCACGGTATCCGATACTTCAATCCAATCCACTCACCACAAGTGAGTTCATACCCCTGTTAATTAACCTTTGAAATACTTTTAAATGTTTTAAATACTTTTATGGGGGGAATACAAGTTAAATACTT
Organism: Lactuca saligna; assembly: GCF_052625555.1. Classification (NCBI taxonomy): domain Eukaryota; kingdom Viridiplantae; phylum Streptophyta; class Magnoliopsida; order Asterales; family Asteraceae; genus Lactuca; species Lactuca saligna. Next base: position 140,514 of record NC_136418.1, on the reverse strand, counting down.
ATAGTTATTACATCAATCACATGTGATTAATAACTATAGAACCAATGATTTTATCACTGTTCAAACTGTTTATCAAGCTGCTTTACTTCAAAATGTTTTACAAACTCTTTTCTTACCAAATACTTTTATTTAAACTTTGTTATACTTCTTATAAATTACATGTCCATATATGTATAGATATATAAGAAATGTTTAAAGGGCTTAGGAAGGCCATCCACCCTATTTCCTTTTCGTGCTTGAGATGTGGTCTGGTGGGATTTCGGGTAGTCGTCCGAAAGTCGTTTCAATATTAATTATATATCAATTGTACATATATAGACATAAAAAGTACTTCCATATTCATGCGTATTAGTTACATCATTAGTAAGTTACCATCGGGGTAACACAGGATCATACTACTACAATTTCTAGATCAATGAGTCAGTTCATTTATGAGTCAATACTTATTACTATGAGAATATATACATTACATTACTATGAGTACATATACAACTATACTATAAAGAGAACATATACAACTATACTAGAGAGGAACATATACAACTATACTAGAGAAGAACATATACAACGATACTAGAGAAGAACATATACAACCATACTAGAGAAGAGCATATACAACGATACTAGAACAAGTAACATTACATTACATATACATGAATACGTTAACAATTGTGATCCACTGTATCGGAGCATGCCTTAAATGTCATGGCCCGAGTTGTAGCCAAAATTGTCTTGGAGGGAGAGCGTGAGTTTGCGTATAGATCTATACTGGATTGACTATCCTACACCTTGCTGCTAGCTACAGCCAGACCTGCAGGTCTGCGGGTGCGAAATATCATATCATTTTACGACCTACATTTGTCGTTGTTTATCCAGTCGATAGTATGGTACAACTAATCACATGATGCCTTAATATAAATCCGATTTAAGGTAGTTAGTACAACAGTAGTTCCTATAATACAACACTACAGTACTACATTAATTTACTCTTTACACAATTAGTGATCTTTTCACTTAAACATTTATGTACAAACTATATTTTGAGAATGATAGTTACACTTGAGTAAATTACACACTTTTACAGTAAACAAACATACAAAACAGTTAAGCCTTGGTAGAAGGCTACTTTAATAGAAAATATAGGTTTTTCTGAGAGATTCAAACTTTTACAAACACTTACAAACATTTACATACATTTTACAAACTTACACTTGAGACATGTTCAAACGTTTTGATAACAAACACTGACACTAAAATACTTATGAACTCACCAGCTTTATGCTGATAAACTCTTTCAAAATAACTTGTATTCTTAGGTCATCAGTAGACAGGTACCGAGACCAGCTTTTGAGAAGATGGAGCGCATTCAAGAATCATCTTATTATTTTGATTTTCATTTTTGGTGTCTATAACTATATAGAACACGCTTGTATTAAAATTTTATATTTAATGCAATGGATGATGTTGTTTGCTTATTTACTGTTATATTGTGTTGTGATACTTTACATGACGTCCTCCACCCCAGAACGTTTCCGCCATTCATGGTTTTGGGGTGTGACAGATTGGTATTAGAGCATTGTTTATAGTGAATTAAGTATATCAACCCATAAATGATATACTAACTATAAACCCATTTGGGATTAAAACACTCTGACCAAGAGTCTATACATTAAATACTAAAATATTTAATTAAGTATACTAGTCTGCCTTCATACTAAAACCAGTGCCACAACGACAAGAACAAGAGTATTACGATTGTTAAATATCACAGGTAAGCTCGGGGATGTATGGTTAGTCCTGGGAATGGCATAGCCTGATCAACTATGCTGGTCCGAGGAGTGATTAGCATATGCCCTAGAATGGTTGTGATATGTTAACAAGTCTAAAAACTTACCAACAATACCACACATAGATCAGTAAAGCCTAAAATACTATAGGAGTATTTTGTACTACTACGAGCTACTTATATACTACATTCTTATACCTCTCTTCTCGCGTAGATCTAAATGGCTGGATTCCATCATGGCGACCCGTACTTTCCGAATGAAGGCAACGCAGGATGGCTCGAAGCAGAGTCCGATGATGAGCATCAAATCCCGTTGGATGATCATCAAGCAGAAGGCTTCTCTGATGGATCTGACTCGGAGCCCGAAGTCAACAACCTACCACCAGTAGGTCAAGCCCCAAACAACAACCCTCGACCAGCTTTTCCAGGTCCCACTCCCTTGTGGGTAAACAACTTGAATCGCTGGAGTGACGAACAGGGTCAACCCTTACCTTACTTTGGGGACCGAACCTTTTACCACGTTAGCGATAGTGGCTCTGCGGATCGAGCTCTGCCCGTCATGATCCGCAGAATAGCTCGCAATGATGAACAAGGTCAAGCAGCCATCGACCGGGTCATAGAGATTGATGCCAACTCTGGTGTCAACACAGTCCGCATCCGCCATCTCGAAGAAGACATGGAACGGACCCGGAGAACCAATGAAACCCCGCAGCAACATCTGGCTGCCTCTCAAGCAGAAGTCATGGAACTTCGAGCTCGTCAAAGGGCTCATGAACGACACCTTCAAGAGGTGATCCGGAAAATGAGAGACCTCAGGGTTCTCCCGAGGAATACTCATCACCATTAGAAGATGTCTAGTACATCTTTATCTTTTGAGTTAAGGATTATCCTTTAACATCTGTGCTCTAAGTAGCACTTGTCTGTAAAATATTCCTAACTGTCAGTACTCTAATTAGGAATCTAAGGACTATCAAACTTTTCCGTCTGGTATGATGTAAGACCTACTGTTAGGTCGATTTTTCCTGAACTTATTACATCGGTACTACTAGTATTATTGACATCTATCTAATCTGTGGGAAAAATCTTTACACTCTTGTTTTACTACTAATCTTCCTTGTTATGATCTCAAACACTCATTCAACTGTTGGGCTATGGTTAGTTAGTCCATGTGTCACTCTCACCTTACTTATAAATTGATTCTTACCACTTTGCTTATCTTTATAAACTTATAGCTGAAAGATGCCTCCTCGCAAATCTCCCCGAAATAACCCTGCACCTCCACCGCCTCCTCCACCTCCGGTCATCGATACAGCAGCCCTAAATGCTGTCGTAGCTGCAGCAGTGGCAACTACCATGGCACAGTATCACTCTACTGATGCCAGCAGAGGTGGAACCCCTGTTAACTCTATTCTGGTGGAAACTCCTGTGCGCTTGAGAGAGTGCTCTTACAAGGATTTCACCAACTGCAAGCTGAAGTCCTTCCATGGCACCGACGGAGTCATTGCCCTCTCGCAATGGTTCGAGAAGACTGAATCAATGTTCGAAATTTGTTCATGCCCTGCTGCGAGCAAAGTCAAATATGTCGCATGCACCTTTAAAGGAAAGGCCCTGATGTGGTGGAACGGCCACGTTAAAGCTCTAACCCTCGTCGTAGCCAATGACATAGGCTGGGAAACGATGAAAGACCTCATGATTGAGGAATACTGCCCAAGGGGTGAAATCCAGAAATTAGAGCAGGAGCTTTGGAGCCTGACCATGAAGGGCACCAACATTGTCGCTTATACCGCCAGATTCAGCGAACTGGTGGCTCTCTGCCCCAATATGGTTCCCACTGAAGGGAAAAAGATCGAAAGGTACATATGGGGGCTAGTGCCTTCGTATCAGGGGAATGTCCTATCATCAAACCCCTCTACCTTCGACAGTGCCAAGCGACTGGCACATCGACTCATTGACCATGGAGTCAAAACCCCTGCAACAACAACAACCCTAGCCATCCCGGAACCCTCCAAACCCGCTGACACTAAGCGGAAGTTCTGGGAAGACAAGAAGAAACAGCGAGCTGCTAAAAAGCAGCAAGTTGTGGCTGTTCATGTCGCGATAACCCCTACTGCTGATACTACTCCAGTGAGACAGTATGCTGGAAGTTTGCCTAAGTGCAACAAATGCAACTTCCACCACAACGACCCCTGCCATGAAATGCATTGCTCTAACTGCAATAGGAAAGGACACACCGTCCGTTTCTGTAAATCCCCGGCGAGGCCGATCACCCAAGTCCCCGGCTCTGGCGCGAGCCTGACCTGCTATGGATGTGGTGAAGCCGGCCACTACAAGAGGGACTGCCCCAAAGCGAAGAATGCTAGTGGAGCAGGGAGGGTACTGGCAATAGGCCATGGCGAAGCAGTTGCTGACCCGATAGTGGTAACTGGTATGTTCCTCCTTGATAACTCCTATGCATGCATTCTGTTCGATAGTGGAGCGGAGCGAAGCTTCGTGAACCATAAATTTGCCCGCATGCTTAAACAACAACCACACGCACTTAAAGAACAATTCACAGTAAAAATGGCTAATGGAAAAACAGAAAACACCAATAGCATATACTTAGGATGTACCCTAAGTCTAGATAACCATTCATTCCCAATCGACCTTATGCCGGTCTCGATTAAAAGCTTCGGCGTTATCATCGGCATGGATTGGTTGAGCCTTCATCGCGCCGACATCATGTGCTTCGAGAAAGCAGTCTGTCTAAACCTCCCGTCTAACGAAACTCTTATCATCTACGGCGACAAACCCGGTGCGAGTCTCCGTATTATATCAAGTATTCAAGCACAGAAATATCTGCGTAAAGAATACCATGCATTCCTTGCTCACATTGTCGACACAAACCTCGAAATGAAATAACTAAAGAACATTCCAGTAGTGAGCGACTTCCCCGACATTTTCCCAGAAGAGCTACCAGGATTACCTCCGCAACGACAGGTCGAGTTCAGAATCGACTTAGTCCCAGGAGCTATCCCAATAGCCAAGTCACCCTACCTATTAGCACCAACAGAGATGCAGGAACTATCTGGTCAACTTAACGAACTGCTCAGCAAGGGCTTCATAAGACCAAGCTTCTCACCTTGGGGAGCACCAATTTTGTTTGTTAAAAAGAAATACGGATCATTACGTATGTGTATCGACTACAGGGAACTCAACAAACTGACGGTCAAGTATCGATACCCTCTGCTGCGCATAGACGATCTATTTGACCAACTGCAAGGGGCGAATTACTTCTCCAAAATTGATCTGAGATCCGGATATCACCAGTTACGAGTACTAGAGGAGGATGTTCCAAAGACAGCCTTCCGAACTCGTTACGGACACTACGAGTTCGTGGTGATGCCATTCGGATTGACCAATGCGCCCGCAGTTTTCATGGACCTGATGAACAGAGTATGTCGACCTTACTTGGATCAGTTCGTCATCGTTTTCATTGACGACATCCTGATCTACTCCCGAAGTAAGAAAGAGCATGGCGATCACCTGCAACAAGTTTTAGGAACTTTACGAACGGAGAAACTCTATGCAAAGTTCTCGAAATGTGAATTTTGGATCCGAAGAGTCGAATTCTTAGGACACGTGGTAAGTGAAGAGGGAATCCACGTGGACCCATCAAAAATTAAAGCTATTGTGAACTGGTCAACACCGAAGACGACTACTGAAATTCGTCAATTTCTAGGCCTCGCTGGCTACTACCGCAGATTCATACAGAACTTCTCCCGAATAGCGAAACCTCTTACGACCCTGACGCAGAAAGGCGTGGCCTTTGACTGGGAAGAGAAATAAGAAAGAGCGTTCCAAACGCTCAAGCGAGCCTTGTGCACCGCACCAATACTATCTCTCCCCGAAGGGATAGAAGACTTCGTAGTCTATTGTGATGCATCGAACCAAGGGCTCGAGTGTGTTCTGATGCAGCGAGGTAAGGTCATCGCCTATGCCTCCAGACAGTTGAAGACACAGGAAGTTAACTACACGACCCATGATCTTGAACTAGGAGCAGTGGTGTTTGCTCTGAAGATCTGGACACATTACTTGTACGGGACGAAAAGCACTATCTTTACCGACCACAACAGTTTACAACACATATTCGACTAGAAAGAGCTCAACATGAGACAACGGCGGTGGGTCGAGCTACTCAGTGACTACGAATGCGATATTCGTTATCATCCGGGTAAAGCCAACGTAGTAGCAGACGCCCTAAGTCGGAAGGAATATTCTGGTCGAAGAGTCAAGTCATTGACAATGACTATCCATTCACATTTGTCTACGCAAATTCAGGCGGCCCAGCTTGAAGCTATGAAACCTGAAAACGTGACGAGTGAATCCCTCAGAGGAATGGATAAAAATTTAGAGGCCAAGGGTGGTGGACCTTTATATTTCATGGACCGAATCTGGACCCCGAAACATGGTGGTTTCCGAGATTTAGTCATGACCGAGGTGCACAACACTCAGTATTCCGTCCACCTAGGTTCAGATAAGATGTATCTAGATCTTAAAAAGCTATACTGGTGGCCAAATATGAAAGCAGAAATTGCTACCTTCGTAAGTAATGTCTTACTTATGCAAAGGTCAAGGTCGAATACCAGAAGCCCTCTGGTCTACTGCAACAACCAGAGATTCCAGAATGGAAGTGGGAGCGGATCACTATGGATTTCATAACCAAGTTGCCCAATACAATGGGTGGACTTGACACCATATGGGTCATCGTCGATAGATTGACCAAATCTGCACACTTCCTGCCTATCAAAGAGACTGACAAGATGGAGAAGCTTACGAGAACATACATTAGGGAGATCGTACGATTACACGGTGTACCTATATCCATTATCTCCGACAGAGATGGTAGGTTCACCTCCAGATTCTGGAAATCGCTACAACACTCCCTGGGAACAAGGCTAGACATGAGCACAACCTACCATCCACAGACCGACGGACAAAGTGAGAGAACAATCCAGACCTTAGAAGATATGTTGCGTGCTTGTGTAATTGACTTTGGAAAAGCGGGGGATACCCATTTACCCCTCGTCGAATTTTCCTACAACAACAGTTATCACACGAGCATAAAGGCAGCACCATTCGAGGCCCTCTATGGCCGAAAGTGCAGATCCCCTCTGTGCTGGGCTGAGGTGGGTGATACCCAGTTAGCTAAGGGATGAGTTCCCGAAAGCACCCTCACAGGTCCGAAGATCATTCGGGAAACGACAGAGAAGATCATTCAAATTCGTGAACGATTGAAAGCCTCTAGAGATTGACAGAAGAGCTACGCGGATAAGAGAAGGAAACCTTTGGAATTCCAAGTGGGAGACCGAGTCCTTCTCAAAGTCTCACCTTGGAAGGGATTGATACCCTTCGGTAAGCGTGGGAAGCTTAATCCGAGATATATAGGATCCTTCGAGATCCTCGCAAGGATCGGCCCCGCGGCTTACAAACTCAACCTACCCGACGAACTTCGTAACGTACATTCTACATTCCACGTATCTAACTTGAAAAAGTGTCTGTCCGACGAGACTCTTGTAATCCCACTTGACGAGATCGAGATCAACGAGAGCCTCAACTTCGTGGAAGAACCGGTAGAGGTCATGGACCGAGAAGTCAAGCAGACGAAGCAAAGCCGCATCCCGATTGTGAAGGTCCGCTGGAACGCCAAGCGAGGACCGGAATACACGTGGGAGCATGATGATAAGATGAAACTGAAATATCCTCATCTTTTTGCTTAGTTATGTGTAACTATCTTATTTGTGTAGACTTTAATTTCTGGATGAAATTCCCTTAACAGGGGGATGATGTGACAACCCGAAATTTCCTTTTGGTCAAACGTTAAAAGTTAACCCCTTCGTATCATGATTTAATATCATTATTTCTTATTTTTAAGAAATATAAAGTTCGTTTAATTATTTTATTGTTTTTAAACGAACGGGTAAAAGAAAGTGTCGTCTCGGGTTTTTATTTTGAAAACCGCAAACACTTCCCGTATTAGGATCACCCGACTAAATTTTTATGTTTTGGGTTTGAAAATCACCCAAAAACCGTAAACTCATATCTATGTATGAGTTTACTCCCCAAGAACTAGCCATTTGTGTTTACTCCCCAAAAAGTGAAAAGAGTAAACTCCCAAAAACCCTCTCAACTATCATCCAACCTTTAATTCCAAAACTTCGATCTTGTAAGTGTTCTAACCATTTCAAGTTAGTAAAACACTTAATCTAGTGTTTGTACACCTATTCATCCGTTTATTTGTGTATTTTGTTTAGATTTCCAAAACACCAAGAACACACACTAAGTGTTCTTGGCCCTTTTAGCTCGAATCAAGCACCATTATAGTAAGTACTCCCATCCTTAAGTGCTTGTGAGCTAGTATATCAAACAAATACCAAGGAAATCAGCCAAGAACACCATGTTTGAGGTGTTCACGGTCCAAAAAGATGCTTGGACCGTAAACACCCTAAAAGTCCCTCAAATTTGGCTTAAGTCCCATTTTAAGCCCTAGTTTGAAACCCTAGACTTACCTTAACATATCTAAACCTTCCATTGATATGTTTAGGATGACGCATGCGCTTACGAACCAAGGCGTACGCCCCGCGTACTGCGAGGCCTCAGCCTCCTATAAATAGGATGCGAGGGCAGCCGGCTCTTTTGTTATTTTTCTCTCCTCTCTCTCCCATTTTGCATCGATTTGCGTGCCAGAAGTACCCCGAAGCCCCGGTAATATTCCCGAGTCCCGAAGCAAGTCCCGAGATCCTGAAGATCCCGAGAAGTGCGGTTCCCGAGCCGAAGCTCTGCCCGCGAGAAGTTCGATTTTTGTAGATATCTTCCAGATCTGCTGAGGATTACTACTTTTGCAAGTTGTAGTGTTATCCGATCATCTTCTGATCAAGTGAGTGTATTAAGTATATTGTTGCTTATATGTGTGAGTGTGTAGTTACTTTCTTCTAACGCATAATTATGAAGTATTTTATACGAGATACGTGTTATGTGTATATTTTGTTGTTATGTGTGTGAATGTATATTCACTTTCTTCTATCTTACAGATCTGATTATTTCTATATGAAATACGTGTTATGTGTGTGTGCCTCATCTGTTATGTGGAAAATGTATTGATTGAGCATGCTATACAGGTTTTGAAACTATGTATAAAAATGTATGTTTTATCTACTAATATGTTGGGTAGAACATGGGTAGATAGTTGGTGTGTAATAAACAGATGAGAGGCCTCGGTGTTGTTTTGATCCAGTCATCTAGTGGAATTTAGATGACGACTACAGACTTTTCTAGACAGTCCAGTGGAACGCTAGCAGGCTCATAACCTGTAGGTGTTAATGAACTTGGGTGTTCATTCGATGTATTCCATCCCCCTCATGGTTGCCTTATTTGACTTATATTACTGGGAACCCCCGAAGCATGTGTTGTCACCCTGATGAAATATTCTTAGACTAGGTCCCTTGTGTTAGTTATTTTAGGGATATAAAGTGAGAATAACGGGAATGGGTAATTGGGTTATTGTTGGTTGATGAAAATTAATTTAATTATTTATTGTGGGTTGAAAACCCTATATGCTCACCAGGCTCCCAAGCCTGACCCACTCAGTTTTATTTGTATTACAGGAAGTGGCGCAAGGGCGTAAGATGGATGAACCATCAAGTTGTTTTGTTTACAAGTCTGTATATGTATATATTTGTTGAATGACTTGTAATGTTATCGTTTATGCTTGTTGGTCTGTATCGGAACATGACACCCCGAGTTTTGATTATATAATGAAAATACATTTCTTTTATAAAATGCTTTGGTAAACATTGTTTTATCAAGTTTTGTTTTGGGGAACAAATTCCGCAACTCTTTCAAATCAAAAGGATTTACTCTGAAATTATTTTAAAAGCATAAATGAAAATCGGTCTTTTCTAGCCGAGATTTTGGGGATGTCACAGGTTTGAGGACCCGAACGTTGATAATCTTCTGTGCACTCCACATCTGATATTGACGTTGAGCAGTCCTCAGATAGAAATCAATAAGTTCCCTATCAACTCGTGGGTGAGGATGAGGAACTTCATCTATGTGGGAGAATGCATGAAAGATGAAGGCCTTTCGGGTCAAGGGCATGTCAAATTGAGAATCAACCGAATTGAACCGGCCCAAGGAGATCACAGGTTCAAGCCAAAGGATGCTCGGGGACTCGATAGCTTCTTTGACAAGCTCTTCAAGAGTCCAAGGAGGGAATAGGGTTTTTCGGCTTTCAAGGAGATCATGAGCCTCCTTCATCTTCCTTTCATTAGCTTCAGCCTCCCTAGCAATCCGAGCATTCGTATCAAGCTCCTTCTCCCTGGCCTGTTTCTTTAGAATGTCAACAATGGTTTCTTTGTCTTCACTTCCATCACTGTCATTAAGAACCTGTTTGCCTTTGTCTTAAGCACCCGAACTTGATGCAGGACCAGTTGTTGGTTCAGTTACTTTAGGTGGAACTGATGAAGAAACTGGAAGTGGTTGAGATTGAGCTTTGGAAATAGGAGGAGGTTGAGATTAAGATGTGCCCTTTGAAGTCTTTTCTCCCCCTTGTTTCGGATGGTCCACTTGCGCAGGAAGCCCCTCAATTCGGCTAAGCAAGGCAATGGCAGGAGCAAGCTTCTCAGCAAGAGTTCGCCTCACCGAGTAGTTGAGAATCGGATCATGAGCTTCAATGATATTTGAGAGGGCTCCATGGACATCCGAAACATAACTCTTGACCACAGCTTTCTCCTACCGAAGAGAGTCGACCTCCTTTTCTGCTTGGGAGAGTTGATGACTTGTAAGTTGGAGCTCAGATGTTTTGCGGGCAAGCTCATCCCTTGAAGAATATTCCGTTGCAAGGGTTTGTTGGAACTTGAGCAGACGATCTTCAACGGATGACTGAAATGATTGGTTGTCTTCTTTGAGGGTTTGACGAAGACTGGCGAAATGCTGTTTTTCTGTTTCTAGGGAAGTGTCCAGCTTCTGCACAACCGAAATAACCTTTGTGGCATTAGATTCGGCTGCCCCCTGCAAAGACTCCAAAAAGATGTTAGCGTCTTGAAATAGTTTTTCGACTTTTTCGGTCGCCGCAGCAGAAGTCTTTGTTGATTTGTCGATAGTAGCAGTAGCGGAGTTGATTGAGGCTTCGTGTGCCTTGGTGAAAGTATCCACCATCCCCTTAATGGAAGCTTCCGAGATATGGGACTTTGAGGAAGAGGAAGAAGCGATGAGATTATCAATCTTCTCGTGGAGTTCCTTGATGTGCTTTTTGGTGATAGGAGCATCATCATCATCGTCGCTTTGAACCTGGTAGGGGATGTAGTAAATGGAATCGAAGGTCATCTATTCCATGTTGGATAAGGTGTCTAAGTCCATCACTTATTTGGTACATACTTGACCTGACCCGGCATGGTCCATTTGGGTTGCATTTCATCCAAATGATTTATGGATAATTTTATGAGAATTGTATACTTACGATTTATTAATATATTATAAGTTATAATATATTAATATGAAGTCATGTTATTTAATTAGTTTTAGTCTTAAATTAATTATGAATTAATTTAGAGATTAAAAAGAAGACTGATTAAATTATGGGCTATTATATTTTATATAGTGTGGGCTAATACTCATTTGTTAATGCGCTAAGCTAATATGGAAGTCCATGGATGATCCATGGAGCTTTTAACCCATGGATCCTTGGAAAGGAAAAGACATGGGTTATTAGGGTTTCACCCTAACCATGCACACTATATAAAGAAGCATATGATGCAAGAAATATGGCTCTAAGTGTAGACTCTAGGTGTGTGAGACTTAGTGGTGGCCGATTCCACAAGAAAGTATACTACTCTCTCAAAGTTTTCCAAATGTTTGTGGTGATTTGTGATTCCATTTGAGGCATTCACACTATTGGTGCTTGGCTCTCAAACTCCAAACAATCAACCATCATCAAAAGGTATGTATTTCTACTAGTAGTTTTATGATTCATAATCCTTATGCTATGCTAGTTAGGAAGAAACCTTGGAAGTTATTATTTGCATGTATTTTAGAAGAAAACATAGATCCAAGGTTTATTAGGGTTGCATGCACACTTAGGAAGTGTTAGATTGCTCAAAACCCAACAGTGGTATCAGAGCCTATGCTTGTTTTCTTGAATACTTGATGCAGATTGCTGAAAATCGAAGTTTATGTGCTGTCTGCACAACAAACTCGCTGAGTCCATGAAGGGACTCGATGAGTCCAAGACAAAATTCATCCAACTCGCCGAGTTGGTTCATGCACTCGATGAGTTGGACCCCCAAACAACATATCTTCAAGTTTTGGTGCTGGAATTGGTCAAGAATCATTACCTTAAACTGTTTTGGACTCATAAAACCTGTTTTTGATGTGGTGATGATGATGGTGGACCAATTTCAAAGTTATAATCAAAATTTCAAGTTTATATGTGTTCATATGATTCTTGAAATTGTTGATGTGGATGTTCATGTTCATATGAGTTTTGTTAGATCATAGGAATTATTTGCAAATTGTTTGTTAGTTAATTCTTGATCTTAATGTGTTTTAATGGAATTCATAATTTGTCCTCAAGTTATGGAATTCCAAAAGTTTTTTCTTTTAAATGTTTTTGTAAGAAGTCATAAGTTACACTTTTGAAGAGTTTTTCTAATAAATGCTTTTATGGACTTCATAACTTGTCCTCAAGTTATGGATTTCCAAGAGACTCTTCATTAAAAGTATTAAACACTTAATTAAAACTCGTAAGTTATGAATATCCAAAAGTTTATGAATTGTTCAAAACTTGCCCTCAAGTTTTGGAATTTGTAAAGTCTCACACAAACTTTAATTCCATACCCTAGAAGTTTTAAAAGTTAAAATTCTACCCTTATACTATTATAAGATTAATGGTTAATTATTATATATATGTATAAGAACAAGTCGTTTTACCGTTAGTAGGCCTCATTCACGAAGCCGGTCTATAAGGTGGGTATAAGGTTGTTGCCTATAAAATGACAACTTAATGGGTGTCCACTCTCACCCACCGCTTGCTTGATTGGTGGAGGGTCATTAGCCGAACGGGTAGGACAATGACTTTAAATTCTCATTAAAAGTATAATGATTATTATAAAGTAACTAATTTTTTTTTATTTAATTCCCAATCTTAGTTACTTTAGGAAAAATGTGAATTTGGTGCTAGCCCATGGAATTCACACTTTGTACCTTACCAAGTCGTTGGTGGAGCGTGTGTGGTTAACCGGCACACTAACTTGGACTAGTAAGGATCACGAAGGGTGACTTAATGTTTGTCATAGATCAATGGAGCGTGTGTGGTTAACCGGCACATTGATTAGGTGATAATATTAAGGGTACCAAGTGAATTGGTATGGTTATTCACACCTTGTTTTGTGATCCTCGGCATCCCAGTCAAAAAATTTGAGAGGGCACACTCGAGATTGAAACATGCCATTGAAAAGTTCAATGAATCTCAAAAGATCTAGGAATTTCAAATCCAATTAAAACCTAATAAATTATTTCGTTTTTCATGGTGGAAATTGGTGAATCGTCATTCGCCTACCTTCAAATATTTTATATCTTGGATTACGGCATCCCTTTTCCAAATTATAAAATAATGTGTTGGGTCCTAGCCTTAATATTTCATATTGGGTGTTATATTAAGGATTTTGAATCAACTAACTTGATTTTCTCCCATTATAGATGTCTGGTTCAGACAACTATGATCTTCCCAAATCTCTTGAAGATGGTGTCCCTCAACATCATGCTTCACTTCCTCCACCTCCTCCAATTATTCTCCTTCACCCACAAGTTCTTGAAAAGTTTAAAGTCACTCAATCCCTATTGGCAAGCATAGTCTATGTGTGCTCACATCTTGGAGATAAAGTCATATATTGACAAGCCGGGAGAGTTGGGTGTCAAAGTCTTGTGAAAGTTGGATGTTCAATCACTTTCTTAGTAACACAGTGAGTCTCTTTGGGACTACTATGAGACAGACTATGACACGAGCCTTAATGATCTTATCTATTTGCTCAGTGCTGCAGATTCAGCAATGATTCGGAACACTAGTAAAGAAAATTTTATTAGAAGATCAACTTCCCAAACCTTAAATGGACATTGGCAATGGTAGCATTGGATATCAAGAAAAGCATTTATCTTCCCAATGGAAAAGGATCGGCCATAGTCAACTCGGTTGACCAGATGGTAAAGAGAAAGGCTAAGCCTAAGATAGTCTCATGTGCCATTACCAAAGGGTCTATGTGTTTTGTTGTCAAAGGAAGGGGCATTGGTTGCGAAGCTGCCCTATTCACCTGAAAGGTCATAAGGTTGATCAAGTCAAGAGGTTTGACTGTACTTCGGGTAAAGTCCACTGTCTAACTCTATTAAGTTCCTATTTGGAGATTCTTATTACATAATGTGAATGGGTCACATGCTGATGTTTTAAGAATCAAAGAAAAGATAGGAAGCTTAAAGTAAGTATATGTTGATTCTGATTGCGAAGGTGGGTTTCGATCGCATGGTTTGGTAATCAGAATTTTGAGCTGTTGCTTAAGAGTTATAATATATTGCTTATGAATAGATAACAACAAGGTTTTCATGTGGATTGTAAGGATAAGTTTTTCCGCAAAGTTTTAAAATAAAAGAAAAAAAGGGTTTTAATTTTATTTATTTTAAAAATATCCTTACAATGGCATCTGTGGAAAATTGTTGCTTATATGTTTCCAGTAATAACAATATTGGAAAGTGGATTTGATTCTTTCATTTGTGGTATTGTCTGAATTTACCAAATGAAGAAAGTTTTCATCACCCAAGTTTCAATTGGACAGAAACTTGGAATCATACAGGTTGTATTGTATGATGAATGAGAATTTTCATCTTTGAAAATTAAGACTAATTCTTTGATCACATGTATATGTGAGTCAATTGAAGGACTAAGGAATTAGGTACACTGGGTGTGCGCTGATCAAGGTTCACCACAAAGATTGATTTGTCATGATTTACTAAAGATTAGTAAATATGATTATACTTATAAGGTTAAGTATAATTCTGTAACATTGGAAAGGATACAATGTATGACAAAACAAATGAGAAGAATCAACTTAGGCAGAAAGATAAAAGTTTCTCAAATCTGAAAGGATGGGAGAGTACTTTAGTATCATATTTCATGATCATCTTAATGATTATGAAACCATATCACAAATTCATACTCTAAGGACGTCTTAGTGCATTGTTATGGCTAAGAAAAGAGGTCATGAATTGTTGCATTGGTTAAAATCAAGAAGATGAGTCATACTTCGTTTCAAAACAATTCTTAGAGTCATACTCCAAGATTGTAACCTTGAGTGACATAAAGGAAGATTTATTAACACTAGTCAAATGTAAGAGTAAAATGTTTTCTACTCTTGTACATTTGAGATTGGTAAGTTGTGATGTCTTGGATGAGACAATGTCACACCCCCAAACCAGAACGGCGGAAACGTTCGGGGGCGAAGGACATCATGTTCAATATCATAACAGTTCATAGAAAGGAAAGTACACACCACCATATATAGTAATTTTGCAAGATGTTTACATACTTGTATTCATTACATGTTCAAAAGATAAATACATAAACATCATTCAAAAGAAGTAATTAACACCAGCGCGTTAATCCCAAAAGTTGATTCCCAACCTGCTTAGCGATTTCCTGAGAATACAAGTTATTTTGAAAGAGTTTGTGTCAACAATTAAGTTGGTGAGTCCATAAGTAATTTAGAAAAATTGGATGCCATTCCAAAATGGGTGTATGTTTTCCAGTAAACGTAGCTTTTCAAAATGTAAAGAGTTGTGATTTGTTGTATTGAAAATGAAAGCATTAGATCCAAAAAATCCCATATTTTCCCTAATGGTTGAGATACGAGTTGTTGTGTTTTCCAAGAAAACCCTTATTTTCTTATAAAAGTATGGAATGCATATAAATATTCGTGTTATAAGTTGTAAATGATTGCACCGGGAAAATCCCTTATTTTCCTATTAGTTGTTTGGTTTGTATGCAGGAAAAACCCTTATTTTCCTCACACAAAATGGCAGTCTCTAAGACCGAAAATTGCAAGAAACCGACGTTTCTCGTAAGTTGTGTCATAGTTTTATATATAATAAAACTACGCGAAGATCGAACCGGTTGGATGAAGAATAGTTTTAATAGCTACTCGTTCATCAAAACTGAATATCATAATAATTGTATATCCGATGAGTTTTATAACCATACTAAACATAATATGCCTGTAACGACGTTCTTCAGGCGTCGCAGTGCTATGACAACTGTCACCCCAAAAGACGGACTGTAGCTAACAGTCAGGGTGCGGGATCATGACTTCCCGTATAGATCTATACACATTTGACACGTTCTCGTCGCGGGAGATTCTGGTTATAGACAGGACTTACTGCAGTACTTTCTAATAAAGAAAAGTAACATTTGAAGATGTACGCGTCTCATGGATTCTCAATTAAGTCTATATTAAAGTGATAGTTTTGTATGCAAAGTTTATCCTTTTTCACAATGTTTGATAAAGCAAAATCATAAGTTTTTAGAATGTATAAAACGATTTAACAATGAAAGATCATTATATGCTTCGTATAAGTCTAATGCACACAAAGTATGACAAGAGTTTTCCATAATAGTAATGAGTTCCAAGTGGTTTATTTGATAATATAAGTGAAGTGAAACTTTATAAAATACACGATAATAACCGTATGTTTACTTGTATTCCCCCCCTAAAAGAGTGTAAAAGTATTTAAAAATGTATTTAAAGTGTGTTAGAAAGGGGTATGAACTCACTTGACAACTTGAAGATAGCAAGATGGAAAAACGGCAGAGTTTCGTCTCGGGAAATGGATTTTCCTCGGAAATCTCGGGATTCCTCGGGAGAAAAATCGACCTTCAGATCTTGCACGAAGCGACCAGGGCTTCGGGGTAGTATGAGCACGGAAAACGAGGAAAAACGCAAGAGAAATGAGAGAGAATGAGCCCTTTTCTCGGGAGCCCTCGCATCCCTTTTATAGGGGGGCGGATCAGCTTGCGTACGCGGGGCGTACTCCCGTACGCGGCGCGTACGGGACGTCATTGCTGACCGCTTCCTCGGCTGCAGCGTCTCGGATGGGACGGGAGAGGGATAGCTCGCATAGGGGCGACGTGGACGATCCGAGGCCGTGGCCTCTCAGTACGCGGGGCGTACTAGGGTACGCGGCGCGTACTATAGCCCTAGGCTGACTCCTCTTCGGATAATACCGAATTTTGAATAAAAATTATATATAAATTAATTATCAAACTTCAAAAATTCATATCTCCCTCATACGAACTCCGTTTTTGGCGTTCTTTATATCCCCGTGAAAGTGAGACTACGATCTACAACTTTCATTTAGATTCCGTTGGCAAATTCCGAAATTATTTTTATTATTTATTTATTAAAGTGACGTGTTTAAGGAATTTCTTTAAAAATTCATAACTTATTCATATGATGTCCGATTTGAGCGTTCTTTTTATGCATGTTTGTAGTTTAACGATATCTATGACTTTCATTTAGACACCTAAGGTCAGAAAGTGTTTTATTGAGACTTTGCATTTTTACGCAACTTTGTATTGCTGGTTTTTTGTCGGAAAACTTATAATGAGCATAACTTCTTCGTTATAACTCGGATTTTTGTGTTATTTATATGTTTGGAAACCTTAAGACGATAACTACCACATAGTGTACTCCAAATAGAGTTTTTGAATACTTCATATTCTATTTCCTTTCTCAAGGGGGTTACATGACTCGATCTTTACTGACTTGAAATAACGGGTTGTTACATCATCCCCCCGTTAGAGGGAATTTCGTCCCGAAATTTTTAATACAAAAGAAGAGTCTTAGGGGCTGGGGAAGAGATGTGGATACTTCTGTTGCATTTGATCCTCTCGTTCCCACGTGAACTCGGGTCCCCTCTTAGCATTCCATCGGAGCTTTACTATTGGAATGCGACTCTGTTTAGTTCGTTTAACTTCCCTATCCATGATCTCGACATGTTCTTCCACAAAGTTAAGATTTTCATTTAGTTCGATCTCATCGAGTGGAATTACAAGTGTTTCGTCGGACAGACACTTCTTCAGGTTTGACACGTGGAATACTGGATGTACTTTGTTAAGCTCTATTGGAAGTTGGAGTTTGTAGGCTACTGGACCAACCCTTGAAATGATTTTGAAGGGTCCAATGTACCTAGGATTCAGCTTCCCACGCTTTCCAAAGCGTATCATTCCCTTCCAGGGTGAGACTTTCAGTAGTACCCGATCGCCAATCTGGAATTCCAATGGTTTACGTCTTTTGTCGGCGTAGCTCTTTTGTCTATCCCTCGAGGATCTCAGTCGTTCTCGTATTTGCACGATCTTTTCAGTAGTTTCTCTGATGATCTCTGGACCAGTGAGGGTGCTATCAGGGACGAGACCTTTTGCTAGTTGGGTGTCGCCTACTTCCGTCCAGCACAGAGGTGATCTGCACTTACGGCCGTAAAGGGCTTCAAATGGAGCAGCATTGATACTGGTATGATAACTATTGTTATAAGAGAACTCAACCAAAGGTAAGTGAACATCCCATGCTTTACCAAAGTCGATTACACATGCTCGCAACATGTCTTCCAAGGTTTGGATCGTTCTTTCGCTCTGTCCGTCAGTTTGGGGGTGATAGGCTGTACTCATGTCCAATCTTGTTCCCATGGATTTTTGCAATGATTGCCAGAACCTAGACGTGAATCTGCTGTCTCTATCCGAGATGATAGACATTGGCACTCCATGGAGTCGTACGATCTCTCGGATGTAGATTCTCGATAGCTTTTCCATTTTATCAGTTTCCTTGATCGGTAGGAAATGAGCGGACTTGGTTAATCTATCGACGATTACCCCAATAGTATCTTGGCCACCCTGAGCTTTGGGTAGTTTCATTATGAAGTCCATGGAAATCTGCTCCCATTTCCACTCAGGAATTTCAGGTTGTTGGAGTAGTCCTGAGGGTTTCTGGTGTTCTATTTTGATCTTGGCGCAAGTCAAACACTTGCTCACATATGTAGCGACCTCTGCTTTCATGTTTGGCCACCAGTAGAGTTGTTTGAGATCTTGATACATCTTGTCTGACCCGGGGTGTACGGAGTATGGAGTCTTGTGTGCCTCGCTCATAACTACCTCTCTAAGTCCACCAAACTTGGGCGTCCATATTCGGTTCATGAGGTAGCGTGCTCCGTCACTCTTGACTTCTAAATTCTTGTCCATTCCCCTAAGGGTCTCACTTGTCACGTTTTCGGGTTTCAGGGCCTCTATCTGAGCTTCCTTGACCTGTGTCGACAGGTGTGAATGGATTGACATGGCTAATGACTTCACTCTTCGACCAGAGTACTCCTTACGGCTAAGGGCATCTGCCACGACATTAGCCTTTCCTGGATGATAGCGAATCTCACATTCGTAGTCATTGAGTACTTCGACCCAACATCGCTGCCTCATGTTCAACTCCTTCTGGTTGAAGATGTGTTGTAGGCTCTTGTGGTCTGTAAAGATAGTGCATTTGGTACCATATAGGTAGTGTCTCCAGATTTTAAGAGCGAAGACCACCGCCCCAAGCTCTAAATCATGAGTGGTGTAATTAACCTCATGCGTTTTTAGTTGTCGTGAGGCATATGCAATAACCTTTCCCCTCTGCATTAGTACACAACCCAGCCCTTGCTTCGAAGCGTCGCAATATACTACAAAATCTTCGGTCCCTTCTGGGAGAGAAAGGATGGGCGCACTGCAAAGGGCCTGTTTCAAAGTCTGAAATGCAGAATCTTGCTTTTCTCCCCAATTGTAGGTCACACCTTTCTGGGTTAAGGCGGTAAGAGGCTTTGCGATGCTGGAGAAATTCTGGATGAACCTTCGATAATAACCAGCCAGGCCTAGGAATTGGCGAATTTCTGTTGGTGTAGTTGGCGCAGACCAGTTTTTGATAGCCTTAATTTTTTATGGATCCACGTGGATCCCTTCCTTGCTGACCATGTGACCGAGAAAGTCCACCTTTCTAATCTAAAATTCACATTTTGAGAATTTTGCATACAGTCTCTCAGTCCGTAACGTCTCTAGCACTTGCCTCAGATGTTGACCATGCTCTTCTTTATTCTTTGAATAAATGAGTATGTCGTCTATGAATACTATCACGAATTTATCCAAGAATGGACGACATACCCGATTCATTAGATCCATGAATACGGCCGGGGCATTGGTTAGCCCGAACGGCATCACTACGAATTCGTAATGTCCGTATCGTGTTCGGAAAGCCGTCTTGGAGATATCACTCTCCAGGACTCGCAGCTGGTGATATCCCGACCTCAGATCGATCTTGGAGAAGTAGTTGGCTCCTTGGAGTTGGTCGAACAAGTCATCGATTCGGGGTAGGGGGTATCGGTTCTTGATGGTAAGTTTGTTGAGTTCTCGGTAGTCGATGCATATTCTGAATGATCCATCCTTCTTTTTCACGAACAGTACAGGTGCTCCCCATGGTGAGAAGCTCGGCCTGATGAATCCTTTTCCCAGTAGTTCATTCAGTTGGCTGGATAGCTCTTGCATTTCTGCCGGGGCTAATCGATAGGGTGCTTTGGCTACTGGGGTAGCTCCGGGAACCAGATCGATTCGGAACTCCACTTGCCTCGCAGGTGGTATTCCTGGAAGGTCCTCGGGAAAAACATCAGGAAAATCGCGTATGTCAGGCACACTCTTGATATCTTGGACTTTGCGTTTCACATCCACAACATGTGCCAAGAACGCGTGACACTCCTTGCGTAGGCATTTTTGAGCTTGGATACTTGAGATGATACGAAGAGTGGTACTTGGTTTGTCGCCCAAGATAACTAAAGTTTCGCCGGTTGGCAGATTAAGGCGAACGGCCTTATCGTAACATAGAATGTCCGCATGATGAGAACTCAGCCAATCCATGCCAATGATGACATCAAAACTCTTAATCGAGACTGGCATGAGGTTGATTGAGAATGGATGATCATTTAAAGTTAGGGTGCAATTTAAGTATATCTCCTTAGTGCCTTCGGTTTTCCCGTTGGCCATTTCTACTATGAATGGTTCACTCAATGACTGTGGTATTGATTTCAACAGGCCTTTAAAGCCGTGACTCACAAAACTCCTTTCCGTGCCACTATCAAACAAAATGCATGCATACGAGTTATCGAGAAGGAACGTACCCGTAACAACTGTAGGGTCCGCAATGGCTTCATCCTGTCCCATTGCGAAAACTCGGCCCCTTCCACCGGTATTCCGGTTGTTTACCCTTGGGCAGTACTTGTGGTAGTGCCCTGTGTCTCCGCACTCGAAGCAGGCGCGGTTTACCCCTGTATTAGTGGTGGGAACGGATGGTTGGATTGGCCCTTTGCAATAGCGGGCTGTATGTCCCTTTTTATTACAGTTGGTGCATTGAAGATTGGAGCAAGGACCGTGGTGGTGGAAACTACATCGGTTGCATTTAGGAAGTTTCCCAATGTATGAGCTTGTGGGGGCAGGGTTCACAGGTACAGTAATAGCGTGGGTCGCTATCACTTGTTGTTTCCTGGGGTTTTCCTGGAGAGTTTGTCCCCTCCTTTTGTTCCAAGTCTTACTCTGGCCCTGAGTTTCCCTAGGTGGATTTGCGGTTGTCGAAATGATACTGGGTTTTACTCCGTGGTCGATGAGTCGCTGGGCCAGGCGCTTAGCACTGTTGTAGGTAGCAGGGCCGGAAGCTAGGACATGCCCTTGAATCTGGGGTGACAACCCCCAAATGTACCTTTCAACCTTCTTTGATTCTAGGTTGACCATGGTAGGGCACAGTGCAGCGAGGTCGTTGAACCTAGCGGTGTAGGTGATTAGGTCAGACCCAGTCATTTTCAGATTCCAGAGCTCCTGCTCAAGCTTTTGTACTTCGCCCCTTGGGCAGTATTCTTCCAGTAGTAGAACCTTTAGGTCGTCCCAACTCATGGCGTTGGCGACAGTGAGCGTCACTGAATTCACATGGCTTTTCCACCAAGTGAGGGCTCGATCTACAAAGGTGCAGGCAGCGAACTTGACTTTGCTTGCTTCTAGACATGAGCAGATCTCGAAGACCGTTTCGGTCTTTTCGAACCATTGCATTAGTGCAATGACTCCTCCTGTTCCATTAAAAGTTTTTGGCTTAGCGTTAGAGAACTCCTTGTAGGTACATTCTCTTCCTTGGCCATGACCAGTGCCATGATTTGGATGATTCGTGCTGCTTCCCGCCCCTCCATTCCCTTGGGAGTTTATTTGCGAGAGGGCTGCAGTTACTGCTGCCGTGATAGCAGCCTGAACCATGGCCGGATCATAAGCTGGTGGTGGAGGTGGTGGTGGTGCCGTGCCCGGCCTGGGCCTTAGGTTTGGACGAGGAGGCATCTTGCTGCCAAAAGAAAAATATGGAAGAAAATTATAAGTT
Source organism: Lactuca saligna (assembly GCF_052625555.1). NCBI lineage: Eukaryota > Viridiplantae > Streptophyta > Magnoliopsida > Asterales > Asteraceae > Lactuca > Lactuca saligna. The sequence continues at coordinate 118,242 of NC_136418.1, read as the reverse complement.
TTGGCAGTTCAAAGTTGAATGATATTGAATGAACTTCTAATAGTTCTAGGAAGTTGAGTTTAACTGACACAATGTTTTAAGCTTGAAAGTAAAGTTTGAATAGATGCACCAATGAATCGAACTATTTGCGCATGATTAACAACGGTAAGAAAAGCGGTATACCCTTGTATATATTAAACATATAGTTGTGTTACAGCGGGGTCTAGACAAAATTTCTTGGCCTCTCTAAAGGCCTCCGGTTACGGAAAATTTTTAAAGAAAATAATACTTTTATCCGAAGTCCTAGTTTATAACAAAATTTGAGAGTTGGGCAAGTACTACTTGCGGTGCGCCTTGCGTTTAGAGCTCGACTCTGTGTCGGACTGCTTCGACCCCATGAGGCGTCTATCAAACGCAGCTTGTTGTTCTCTTAATTCTGCGAAGGCCGCGTTTGCTTGTGCTTGAAACGCTTCGGCGCGAATGTGGATGTCGTTCTGCATCAACTCTAGGCGGTTGATATCGGCCGTGTGAATTTGCACATCCACATTGATCTCTCGGATTCGGTTGGCTTGCACTCCAGATTGATAGCACTGGTTGGCAAGTTTGCCAACCATGACCGGAAGTGCGCGATCGGCTGATCCCCCACCTCTCACATCATAGAAGTCTCGGCACATGCCGTAAGGAGGGCGTAAGCTTTGTTGTTGGCTCCAATGATGGAGGTGACTTCCCCACACTGGAGTGGGTCCTTGGAAATTCCTCACGTGGACGGGAGGTTGTAGGACTGGTGGATTTATAATTTCTGGCTCCGAATCCGTGCTAGAGTCATCCCCTGCCTCCAAATCTATAGGCTCTTCGTCTTCTTCAGAATCTGCTTTGATCCACCCACCATTACCTTGGTTGGGGTAGTAGGGGTCATTGGGGTGATGGAATCCCGCCATTTAGACTGTACGAGAATAGGGTTAAAAGTTTACTATAAGTTAGAGCACATGAAACTTACTCTCGAGTTTAATGGTTGACGGCACTCGAATACACCCTCAATATTCTTTAGTGACATGCTTTTGGTAATTTTAAAATTTGTTGTCCATTACAGACACTCCTTGGCATATGTTTAGTCGGCTCTTGGACAAATATAGTTGATCAGGCTATATCCTTCCCAGTTCCGATTACATGTCCCAAGGCATACCTGTACTGCACAACCGATATATAATACTTCAATGTTGTTTTAATTATGATAATGACCATGTTGTTGATATGAAATGAATGCATGCCTACTTTACAAAAACTAAATAAAAATTAAATTTTTTTAAAAGTATGACTCTTACTCAGAGTGTTTTTACCCAGTTGAGTTTATAGTTGTATACCAAAAAGAAATGGTTTTGATATACTTAATTCCCTATAAACAATGCTCTGATACCAATCTGTCACACCCCCAAACCAGAACGGCGGAAACGTTCGGGGGCGGAGGACATCATGTTCAATATCATAACAGTTCATAGAAAGGAAAGTACACACCACCATATATAGTAATTTTGCAAGATGTTTACATACTTGTATTCATTACATGTTCAAAAGATAAATACATAAACATCATTCAAAAGAAGTAATTAACACCAGCGCGTTAATCCCAAAAGTTGATTCCCAACCTGCTTAGCGATTTCCTGAGAATACAAGTTATTTTGAAAGAGTTTGTGTCAACAATTAAGTTGGTGAGTCCATAAGTAATTTAGAAAAATTGGATGCCATTCCAAAATGGGTGTATGTTTTCCAGTAAACGTAGCTTTTCAAAATGTAAAGAGTTGTGATTTGTTGTATTGAAAATGAAAGCATTAGATCCAAAAAATCCCATATTTTCCCTAATGGTTGAGATACGAGTTGTTGTGTTTTCCAAGAAAACCCTTATTTTCTTATAAAAGTATGGAATGCATATAAATATTCGTGTTATAAGTTGTAAATGATTGCACCGGGAAAATCCCTTATTTTCCTATTAGTTGTTTGGTTTGTATGCAGGAAAAACCCTTATTTTCCTCACACAAAATGGCAGTCTCTAAGACCGAAAATTGCAAGAAACCGACGTTTCTCGTAAGTTATGTCATAGTTTTATATATAATAAAACTACGCGAAGATCGAACCGGTTGGATGAAGAATAGTTTTAATAGCTACTCGTTCATCAAAACTGAATATCATAATAATTGTATATCCGATGAGTTTTATAACCATACTAAACATAATATGCCTGTAACGACGTTCTTCAGGCGTCGCAGTGCTATGACAACTATCACCCCAAAAGACGGACTGTAGCTAACAGTCAGGGTGCGGGATCATGACTTCCCGTATAGATCTATACACATTTGACACGTTCTCGTCGCGGGAGATTCTGGTTATAGACAGGACTTACTGCAGTACTTTCTAATAAAGAAAAGTAACGTTTGAAGATGTACGCGTCTCATGGATTCTCAATTAAGTCTATATTAAAGTGATAGTTTTGTATGCAAAGTTTATCCTTTTTCACAATGTTTGATAAAGCAAAATCATAAGTTTTTAGAATGTATAAAACGATTTAACAATGAAAGATCATTATATGCTTCGTATAAGTCTAATGCACACAAAGTATGACAAGAGTTTTCCATAATAGTAATGAGTTCCAAGTGGTTTATTTGATAATATAAGTGAAGTGAAACTTTATAAAATACACGATAATAACCGTATGTTTACTTGTATTCCCCCCCTAAAAGAGTGTAAAAGTATTTAAAAATGTATTTAAAGTGTGTTAGAAAGGGGTATGAACTCACTTGACAACTTGAAGATAGCGAGATGGAAAAACGGCAGAGTTTCGTCTCGGGAAATGGATTTTCCTCGGAAATCTCAGGATTCCTCGGGAGAAAAATCGACCTTCAGATCTTGCACGAAGCGACCAGGGCTTCGGGGTAGTATGAGCACGGAAAACGAGGAAAAACGCAAGAGAAATGAGAGAGAATGAGCCCTTTTCTCGGGATCCCTCGCATCCCTTTTATAGGGGGGCGGATCAGCTTGCGTACGCGGGGCGTACTCCCGTACGCGACGCGTACGGGACGTCATTGCTGACCGCTTCCTCGGCTGCAGTGTCTCGGATGGGACGGGAGAGGGATAGCTCGCATAGGGGCGACGTGGACGATCCGAGGCCGTGGCCTCTCAGTACGCGGGGCGTACTAGGGTACGCGGCGCGTACTATAGCCCTAGGCTGACTCCTCTTCGGATAATACCGAATTTTGAATAAAAATTATATATAAATTAATTATCAAACTTCAAAAATTCATATCTCCCTCATACGAACTCCGTTTTTGGCGTTCTTTATATCCCCGTGAAGGTGAGACTACGATCTACAACTTTCATTTAGATTCTGTTGGCAAATTCCGAAATTATTTTTATTATTTATTTATTAAAGTGACGTGTTTAAGGAATTTCTTTAAAAATTCATAACTTATTCATATGATGTCCGATTTGAGCGTTCTTTTTATGCATGTTTGTAGTTTAACGATATCTATGACTTTCATTTAGACACCTAAGGTCAGAAAGTGTTTTATTGAGACTTTGCGTTTTTACGCAACTTTGTATTGCTGGTTTTTTGTCGGAAAACTTATAATGAGCATAACTTCTTCGTTATAACTCGGATTTTTGTGTTATTTATATGTTTGGAAACCTTAAGACGATAACTACCACATAGTGTACTCCAAATAGAGTTTTTGAATACTTCATATTCTATTTCCTTTCTCAAGGGGGTTACATGACTCGATCTTTACTAACTTGAAATAACGGGTTGTTTCAGACAAAGACCAACTAAGACCAATTGTGTGAAGTGTTAATCTTGATAAGAATTCGCACTATCCCTTGAATATTTGTTTTGTCAAGGAATGGTTCTTGACTGGGGAAACATATATGTCAAGGGGATAGTGGGAGCCTTAAAGATCCTGAAGGAGTTTCAAGATTTAATCAAGAGTAAAACCTGTAATTTATCACTAGCACGCGACTTAAGGTTTGCAACCTATCGTGTTGACATAATTCTTATTTTCGTACCTACTTCAAATAAGTTCAATTTGCCTATGAGTTATCAGAGTTGAACTTGGAAGCATTGGTGGGCCTTGTGCTACCAAGGTGACAAGAAACTAAGATTGAACAAGTTTAATCCATGTAAGGCTGAATTTGTCACTAACCTTATCTTGTGATTATGGTTCACATGGATAGGAACTCATACACTATAATATCTAAGTGTCATAAGGTTTCTCTCCGATTCATGAAAATTATGGTGAGGAAACGCTTTCACTAAGTAGATTTTACGTAGATATCAATTGTGTTATTTGCATTTTCAAAAAGTCATTAGTGGAGCGTGTGTGGTTAACCGGCACACTAACATGGACTTGTGAGAAATGGCAAAGGTCTAAGAAATTGAGACTATGATTACGACATCCCTTTTCATAATTCTTGAAATTGCTTAGACACACAGGTGAGCTATCTACGGAAAGGTGTATGAATCTAAATTTTAGAAGTCCAACCGATTTTTGAATACATGTCAAAGCTAGTGGGAGCATAAGTGTTATGCTAATAATCATCATGTTAGTGGGAGCATGATAATTATGATTAGTATTGCAAGCTAGCAATGTTAATTATAGAAAAACAAAAGTTTCAATTCGTGAAGTTGCAGGGGTTGAAAAAGTCGTTTTGCTATAATTAAAGGAGAGAAAATTATACTTCATTTCAATTCTAGAAGCTTAGATTGAGATTTTAATCATCTTTAGTCAAGGACATATATATGAATTTTATGTCTGAATGGTTCGACTTAAGGAAATTCTATATATATTGCGTTCTCAAAATTCAATTATGACTACGGCATCCCTCTTCATAGTTAAATCTTGAAAACATGGCAAATAAAAAAATATTGTAGCAAAAGACTGGTCTAGTATCATGTCTTTATGTGAGACATCATGAATCGTGTCCCATATGCTTCGGATATAGGATCGATTTCATGTGCTATAATATTCATCCTTTCTAAATTTTCCAAATGCTCAGGGCATTTAAAAGGGAAAAGTCTAGAACTGGATATGACTAAAGTGATTAAGCAATTGTCGAGGACAATCTGAGGTTTGCCAAAGATTGGTTGCTCAGGGACATTTGGAAGTATAGTGTTAATTTTGACAGGACCATATTGACATTTTCTGAAAAGAGGTAACTCTTGTTCAGAAGTGATAGTCAAAATGGGACTATGGAAATGTCTCCATAGGAGGAAGTTATTCAATCTGTGTAACATTAGAAAAACCTTAATGCAAGAAGGTTGTTCAAAGCAATGTAATTTGAATATGAGACTTCCGTTCCATAGAAGTTGACCTTCTTTGGAATACTCTGTAATGATAGGTGACAAGGTTTTGGTGACTTTGTGAATAATCATTACAAGAGGAACATTGCATAAAAGTTTAAAATGTAACAAATTTTTTGGTAAATGATAGGAATAGGGGATTCTCACATTTACAATAATGATTTGGGATTGTGAAATTAGTATCATTGGAGTCATGCTCAATATATCTACATCACAATGTAAGGATCATAGACAAACATAGTGTGCATACTTGGAGTATGGCATAACTATTGTTTAGAAAAACAAAGTGTACATGCTAGGAGCATGGGACGACTGTTGTTTTTATTCAAATCTTAAGTTGATTGTTTGAAACATTATACAATGAATAATGTGTAATCAATATGGTGATAAATAAAAGGTGGTTCTATTTATATTCAAAAGGGTTCTGAGACCATATTGATTCGATTATTATTGTGTTTCACTTTGCATGTTTTGACTTCCAAAATAGCTAGGTTATTCTTTCCGAATGACTAAGTTATTTAAACACTCCACAGTCGTTCATATGTTGGAAGTAGGTATGAATCAAGATTGTCATGAATCGAGTTTGTAGATGGCTAAATGGGTTTAGTCATAGCAATGGTTGCTACAACATTCATGAGTGCTCATAAGTTATGAGTATTGGAATAAACCCACGCTCACTTGTATCACTTCATGGAATTTATCTCGAGTGATCGTGAGATGGTAATATCATATAAATCTTCAAACCTAGAGATATGAGTTGTTACCTATGAGTTGGTTGTGCATTGATTGCACGTAAACGCATCAGTGACTTGATGTTATAAAACGTGTCTTTGTGTACAATTCAACAAGTAGTAGAACAAGCATATGAGTCAAAGTTTATCTGTTCCTTCTAGAAGTGGAAGCGATATCTGGGCCCCTCGATAATTTTGTTGTGACCTATGTATCGGCCGGTCAGAACTAAATTGATGTGTTCGATTAAGTTCTTTGTCAAACAAATCGAAAATCAGGAAACAAACTGTTGGACAATAAGTACGACATTGTTCCATGTATTTGTACGACTGATATCATGAGAACAGAAGATTATATGATCACTTATCTAAAATGGCGCTTCATAGTTCAACAGAGTTTTCGAGAGCTACGATTGCTGGTTGGTTCCTGAAGTAACATACGCAAATATAGTTATTAGACTTATCCAAGTGGGAGTCTGTTGGATAAGGTGTCTAAGTCCATAACTTATTTGGTACGTACTTGACCCGACCCGACATGGTCCATTTGGGTTGCATTTCATCCAAACGATTTATGGATAATTTTATGAGAATTGTATACTTACGATTTATTAATATATTATAAGTTATAATATATTAATATGAAGTCATGTTATTTAATTAGTTTTAGTCTTAAATTAATTATGAATTAACTTAGAGATTAAAAAGAAGACTGATTAAATTATGGGCTATTATATTTTATATAGTGTGGGCTAATACTCATTTCTTAATGGGCTAAGCTAATATGGAAGTCCATGGATGATCCATGGAGCTTTTAACCCATGGATCCTTGGAAAGGAAAAGACATGGATTATTAGGGTTTCACCCTAACCATGCACACTATATAAAGAAGCATATGATGCAAGAAATATGGCTCTAAGTGTAGACTCTAGGTGTGTGAGACTTAGTGGTGGCCGATTCCACAAGAAAGTATACTACTCTCTCAAAGTTTTCCAAACGTTTGTGGTGATTTGTGATTCAATTTGAGGCATTCACACTATTGGTGCTTGGCTCTCAAACTCCAAACAATCAACCATCATTAAAAGGTATGTATATCTACTAGTAGTTTTATGATTCATAATCCTTATGCTATGCTAGTTAGGAAGAAACCTTGGAAGTTATTATTTGCATGTATTTTAGAAGAAAACATAGATCCAAGGTTTATTAGGGTTGGATGCACACTTAGGAAGTGTTAGATTGTTCAAAACCCAACATTCCCCTCCTAGAAATGTCTTGGTTTCGGCTGAGTGAGTGGGAGATAAAGGTGATGTGGATGGTCTAGTTGTGGGAGTAGGTTCGAGTGCTGAAGTTGGTTCGGGTGTAGGTGTATGTTCGGGTGCTGAAGTACGATCCCTCGTATCAGATACGTTGGTTCGAACTCCAGTAGTTGTTGTTTCGGTGGCTTCAGAGAAAATGGGTGGTGGTATTGGAATAGAAGTGGGTGGAATATGAGTAGAAGTAGTTATGGGGGAATAGAAATAGATGAGGTTATGATGGGAATGGAAACAAATATAGTGATAGGTGGAGAAGAGATAGGTTTGGTTGTAACAGGTACCACATGTATAGGAGATCGGGGAGGAGAGTCACCTCGAATCGACTCTTCAGAGTCTGAACCTTCATCGTCTGATTCGCTCGAGGAAGAAGCAAGAACAAGTTTACGCTTAGGCTGTGTTTTCTTCTTCTTCGGTGGAGGTGATAGGGTTGCTTTCTTTAACTTTCTCTTCTTAGGAGTAGGGCCTTTTGCTGCTTTCTTGATTTTCCCCTTCTCTGGTTTTGTTGCCCCTGGTAGTAGATTTGTCTGCTTCATTGATAGACTGAATCATCTCGGGTGTCAACTCTCTCGGACCCGAAGGAGGAAACTCCTTGTAGGTTTTGAAGATTCGGATCTCCTTGGATACACCGACATACATGAACTCTAGAATTGAGCCAACAAAGATGAATTTGGATGCATCAGTTACAATGTGACATCCCCATTTTCACGGCCAGAAAAGACCGATTTTGTTTATGCTTTATAAAAATCAGAGTACTTTTAATAAAAATGTTGCGGAATTTGTTCCCAGAAAACCATGATAAATACGTTATTAAAACATTTTTGAAGAAACGTATTTTATTCATTTCAAAACGTTTGGGATGTCATCGTTAATACAGAAACATAAGCATAAACAGAACTTACATTTATTTACACTAGTGATCTACATCTCTTTAAATCTCTCAGTGTAAAGCGACTTCGTATCAACACCTGTGATATAAATAAACTGAGTGGGTAAGGTTGGGAAACCTGGTGAGTACATAGGATTTTCAACCCACAATAATATAATTATTATGTTTAAACAATCAAGCAATTAAACCCAATTACCGATCCCCATTATCTTCTTTACTCTTAAGGATCTACCCTAAGAATCAGCTATTCCTCGTTCATTCATTCCTAAGGATTATCCTAAGGAATCAGCACAAAGTCCATCATTGCCACGATTTACACAACGAGCACTAAGTCTGCATAGTCACCAGGGTTTAGGCATCAAGTTTGCATGATCACCAAGGTTTAGGCATCAAGTCTGCATGATCACCAGGGTTTTGGCATCAAGTCTGCATGATCACCAAGATTTAGAGTACACCGGGTGAACACGTCGTTCACAACACCTACAGGCTGCGAGCCTGCTAGTGTTCCACTGGACTGTCTAGAATAGTCCGTGGTTGTCATCCATACTCTGCTGAATGACGGGGCCATCATTTGGGAAAAAGGCTTCTCACATCGTCCACCTCTCATCCTCACCTCACGATCTATTTCACCTCTCAACTCATCATTCAACTCATACTTCATCTATTACATCTACCCATGTTTTACCCAAACATTATCGTAGATATAAAATACATATACAGTTTAAATCATTTAAAACATGTATAAAATCGTTCATTTAGCATAGACAACAAGTACTCAGATAATATGCACACGTGGCACGTAATTTATATAAAATACTTCATATCTATGTGTAAGATGAAAGTAACTATGCACTCACCTGAAAGGTGGTGACTCAGCACTCGGACAGCGCTTCGATACTCTCAAAACAATTTCCTTCGATAAAACCTAGTACCAATACCACTAGGGTTTAGTCTAACGATATCCGCGACAAATTAATTAGTCTGACTATTATTATTATTATATAAGCGTTAATAACACTCAATATAACTCATAATAATAGCCCAAATAATTATTTTAAGGACCTAATAACATTCCTATAATTATTCGAAAGCTATATTAAAATTTGCGTAAGCGTAGCTCACTTATGGCGAATTTTATCGAAAACCGGAACTTTATTTGGAGCAGCGTTTCGAAACCGAAAGACTCCTTTTTCTCGGGACTCCGGGAGCCTCGGGGCTTCCCTAGGGTGCTAGGGGATCACCTAGGCTTAGGGGAGGGTTAAAACCCTTAGAGAGAGAAATAAATCTATAGAGAGAATGAGAATAGTGTGGAAAATGAAGGATGCCTCGCCCCCTTTTATAGCATGCGAGGCCTCGGATTACGCTGGGCGTAATCCTTGGCTACGCGTGGCGTAATTCCAGATGAGGCTGCCAGCGAGCCTCCAGCTGTCTTGCACTCGGAGGGGATAAGAGAGAGGGTACGCGGGGTGTACTGAACTCGGACGCGGGGTGTAGGTGAGGAGATGTGTCCTCATCAGATGCGAGACCGTGGGGGGCAAGGGAAGGTCAGGATCGTGCCACGTCATCGTAGTTTCGCAATTTGCACGCTTAACTTCTAAAATTCACAACTTTCGCATACGAGCTCCGTTTTTGACGTTCTTTATATCCATGCGAAGGTGGGAACGTACTCTACAACTTTCGTTTAGACTTCGTCGGCTAATTTTGACTCGATTTTAAATTTTATAATATTAACAGACCGGGACAGGATTGGTCCGTTAAATCCTCATAACTTCTTCATCCGACATCCGTTTTCACCCATCTTTTTCTCGTTACGCTACTCTTATCGAGATCTTTGATTCTCGTTTAGGTCGTGTAGGATAAAAATCACTCGATCTAATATTCGAATTTCGGGCTGTACACTACTAATCCGAAACTTCGAAAAATCATAACTTCTTCATACGAAGTCAGATTTGGGCGTTCTTTTTATCGATGTTCTTAGTTTAACATATTCTACCACTTTTGTTTAGATCGCTAAGGCTAAATATCGCTCTATCGTAAATTCACTATTTACGCTTCCCGGTATCGTGCCGGTTCCGTCGCGAAACTTTAACGAGTCATAACTTCTTCGTTATAACTCGGATTTCGGCGTTCTTTATATGTACGGAAACCTTGTAACATATTCTAAAACTTGGTTAAGATTATTTATTCTAAATAATCTTTTGTCGAAAAGTCGTTTCGACCCCTATTACCTCTAAATTGAATAGCCTGGATCTACTGGCGTTACATACAATAATCTTGGTGGTATGAAACACACCAATCGAGGAAAGAGGAGAATTGGCCACAGTGGGGACATGATATTTGTCCATAGCCCATTTGGTGACGATCGTCCAAATCCTGACATAAGAGATTTCAGTGTGCCGAGAGGTAGATCCAACGCTTTGAATCAACTATTGCCAAAGGACCGAGCCGTAATCGAGGTTGATCCCATTGTACAGACCATAAAGAATGGTCATGAATAATTGGTTGGCCCCGTCAGAACCTGCACTCCGCTCAGATAAACCCTTGAATAAGATCGTGAAAAAGTTGTTCCATTGAGGAGGAAGGCATGACTTCTTGAATTTTGTCACGGTTGTAAGGATTTCTATGTAACCCATGTGGTAAAACATAGAGAAAAGTTGACCCACATAGATCGAATTAGGGTTAACCCTCGATTCGTCAGGTTCAAACCCTAGAAGCCAGCAAAATTGTTGATTGGAGATGGAGGATTTGTTGTCAAGAATGTCGAAGTAGATACGATCAACAGGTTTATCGTAGTGAGCGGTGGAAAAAACCTGCAAGAGACATTCCATAGGCACGATTTCAACCTTGGAGAGTGCAAGAATTAGTGGAGAGTATTTGAGACACTCTACTATGGGATACATAAAGGCATCATCAGAGATTGGGTTGAGATCGATGAATAGGCTTTGTTGAGGTCTGATTGGGAGAATGGTAGATCGAGAAGATGTTTCATGAACTGAGGAGGAATCCGCCATTGTTGAATGCTTCAAAGAAGAAGATGAGCAGTGGGAGAAAAACCTTTGTTTGCTTTCAGAAATGTGGGTTGCGGTGATGAGGGAAAACATCCGGGGTTGAACCCTTTATATCGATTATGGAGGAGAGAAAAAAATTCGCTCCCAAATCTTCTCGGAACTCGGAACGATGCTTGATGTGATTGAAAATTGACAGTCAGCATCCCCGATGATTACGCATGAGAGAGAATATTATTTTCTTTTAGCACGCGTGCCCGTCAAATCACTCTTGAAACCGTTAATCTTCCGGCTGAGTCAGCTTCTTATCTTTTAAATGAGCTATCATCAGTAAAGAAAAGCAAGGAATTATAAAAAAAACCACAATATTTCCTTGTTGAGTACATCATTAATAACCGAAGCTTCATAAGGGAAAGTAGGTGGTAGAGAACTGAACCAGACTTTTGGAAAATCAAAGATTTTCATGCATAGAGTGTCAGAGATAAAGAAATAAAGCTATATCTACGTGGGAATTTGTGATGTCAATATAGACACGAAACAGTGGATCCCAGGTACAAATCTCTTCCTTCAAAGTCAAGAGAGACTGTAATGTGTCTGTGTGGTTTCCCGTTGAATTACGAACAAGCACTTGTTAAGAAGTGTTGAAAGGCATCTTTTGATGAGGCTTAGAAGGGTGGCTTTCGCTTCAGTTCAGAATTCCGGATCTTGACATAAGAGCGAAACCGAACGAAGTACCTGTGAGACCGATGTGATCTGTTGAACAAGTAGGTTTGGACTATATTTAGTGACTTGTTGGAAAAGTTTGGTATGAAATTCCAAAAAAAATTTAAAACTGGATTCTAAGGGAAGAAATGTTATGGTATCTAATAATTTCATAAGAATCACACAAAAAGAAAATTAGAGATTTCATGGTACAACCACTTAGTGGATTCGTTAATTCATGGGTGAAAACTAGAGCAATTTTAATTGCTCGCCGTCAATGCATTGTGGGTATTGAATTGTGGGTTTCACATAGCACGTAGTGACATGAAGCTAAGATCATAAACACAGAGATTGTGTAACCATAAACCTCAGTGGTTATATCTGAGAGTCTCAAGGGTTACATGTATGAACTGAAATATAATGGAGAAAAATGTTTGAGGTGTTGTAAAGAAACCAAAGTACCTCTGCTATATAAAAAGAGTGAACGGACAGAAAACTCTTAACTCATATGAGAAAAGAGTAAGGTAACTCATGATTAGAATAAATTTAACAGGCTAATTGGGAAGACAAGGTTTGTATATACCCAGTCAGTAAGGCTTTATTCAAAATCAATTGAGGCTTTGGACAACATGCAACAGCATGCTTCTAGGGACACTTAGCTAGTATAAAGTGTGAGAATGATAGCTGCCCCATCAATATTCTAGAAACCGCTAACGTGAACAGAAGTAAAGACAAAAGAGAAAAAATATTTTTGGAATTTTGATATGTTAGAAAAGAGAGGAACAAAACAAAAGTATACAACCAAAGACATCACCTTTTTTAGATAAGCGAAAACAAGTTTAGTATGACCAAACCCGAAATAGACCGAGCGTTCGGTTCATTTCGGTTCCCGTGTGAACCACGCCCGAAATAGACCGAGCGTTCGGTTCATTTTGCTTTCAATTTTTAGTTTCGAGAAGGTGTTTTTGGTACTGACTCCGATTCCATCATACCTAGGCCTTGCAGGATTTTATTGAAACCTGCTTCAGGAAGGGCTTTGGTGAAGATGTCGGCCAGTTGATCAGTGGTTCGAACAAAGTGAATTTCAACATTTCCATCTTCCACATGATCCTTAATAAAGTGATACCTTAGTGCGATATGCTTGGTCTTGGAATGTTGCACTGGGTTATGACAGATCTTAATTGCACTTTCTGAGTCCCAATATAGTGGGATCCTTTTCATATTGAGTCCATAATCCCAGAGTTGGCTTTGTATCCAAATCACTTGTGATGTGCAGGAGGCGGCTTCAATGTACTCTTCTTCGGCTGTAGATAGATAAACACAAGTTTGTTTCTTCGATTGCCAGCTAACCAACTTCCCGTCTAGGAATTGGCAGCCTCCTGTGGTGCTTTTTCGATCTAGACCGCATCCGCCTAAGTCTGCATCTGAGTAGGCTTGAACAAATAAGCCTGAGTTTGAGGGATACCAGAGACCGAGAGAGGTGGTTTGCTTCAAATACCGGGAAATATTCTTCACTGCCAGCATGTGTGGTTCACGAGGATTTGCTTGAAACCTGGCACAATAGCATACTGAAAACATTATATCGGGCCTGCTAGTTGTGAGGTACATTAGGGAACCAATCATTTGGCGATATAGCATGATGTCGACTGCCGGTTTTCCAAAGAAGGTGTGAGCTTGGTGTCGAACGACATAGGGACTTTGACCTTTGAGTCTCCCATCATGCCGAATTTAGCAAGGAGAGTCTTTGTGTATGCTTCCTGGTTGATAAAGATTCCTTCGGGTCCCTGTCTAATATTTAAACCAAGGAAAAAGTTAATCGGACCCGTTAATCTCATTTCAAATTTAGTCCCCATCAACTTCCTGAATTCAGCTGTTAGGTTGGGATTCGTGGAGCCGAAGATGATATCGTCGACATAGATTTGAACAATCATTAGGTGGTTACCTTCCTTTTTATGAAAGAAGGTTGGGTCAACCGAACCTTGTTTGAATTTAGACATCTTTAAAAACTTAGTTAAAGTTTCATACCACGCCCTAGGAGCTTGTTTCAGACCATAAACTGCCTTATCCGAGATGTAGCAGTGATTTGGATGCTTTTCATTTACAAAACCAGGAGGTTGTTCCACGTACACGGTTTCTTCAAGTTCACCATTCAGAAAGGCACACTTCACATCCATTTGGTAGACCTCAAAGTTCTTATGTGCGGCATAGGCAAGAAATATTCGAACTGATTCCAATCTTGCAACCAGAGCGAATGACTCTTCGTAATCGATTCCTTCTTCCTGGTAATATCCTTTCACCACTAGCCGAGCCTTATTCCGGATCACATTTCCCTCCTTGTCCAGTTTGTTTCTGAATACCCATTTGAGACCGACAACTGAGGCATCTTCCGGTGTTGGAATAAGTCTCCAGACCTTATTTCTTTCGAACTCATTGAGTTAGTCTTGCATTGCCTGAACCCAATCAGAATGATCGAGAGCAGTATTGACGGTCTTCAGCTCTATTTTGGAAATGAATGAATTAAACATGCCGAATTCTACTTTGGAGAATTAAGCAATTTGCTTCGCTTTTAGTTGTGATCGAGTTAGAACCTTTTCTGATGCATCACCCACTATTTGAGATGCAGGGTGATCTCTGGTCCATTTGATGAGAGGAGGATAATTTGGATCATAAGAGGTATCCAACTCAGCATTTACTACTTCTTCCAACTCTGATTGTAAATCATCATCATAAAGCTTATCGGAACTCTCCCCCTCGACAGATGATGAAACGTGTGGATGTGAACCAAAAAATCCTTCTTCTATTGGGCTTGCGGGCTGTTCCGGACTTTCGGGTGTTATAGGATTTTCTGTTCCTTCCAGACTTTCGGTTGCTACAGGACTTTCGGGTCGTTCCGGACTTTCGGGTGCAACCGCGCTTTCGGGTCGTTCCGGACTTTCGGGTGTAACCGGGCTTTCGGGTCGTTCCAGACTTTCGGGTCTGTCAAAGATTGGATTCTCCCCCTGGATTTATGAGTCATGTTGATCTGAAGAGTCTTGATTCTCCCCCTTGACTGAAGTAGTGCTTTGAAGAGGTTCGTTTCTAATCGGTTCTTCTTCTGTCATTTGTTTGGCTGCATCTTCAACAATCTTCTTAAGGTGATCAACTTTGTTGTCTGCAACCCCAACTTCAGAATGAATTGCCTTCTCAGGTTCATCAAATAAATCCATGAACTGGTCAAAAAGATTGGCGATTGATGCTATGACTTGACCGGTTTGAGAGAAATCTCTCACATTGTCCCTTCGTTAGACTTCAACTTCTTGACATAATTGTCATCAAACGTCACACAATAGGTTTCTTCAATACATTTAGAATGCTTATTCAGAACCCTGTACGCCTTTGAAGTAAGAGAGTATCCCAGAAAGATGCCTTCATCAGCTTTGACATCGAATTTGTTACGATGCTCTTTGGAGTTGAAGATGAAGCACCTCGAGCTGAACACATGGAAGAACTTGACATTCGGCTTCCTGTTGTTAAGAATTTCATAGGGGGTGAGAGAGAAATGCTGTAACGCCTCGGTTATTTAAATAAATTAATAAATATAAGTCCCAGACTAATTTGTGAAGAATTTTAGAAGTTGGGGGTTAAAAGTGTAAGTCCCAGATTTGTTTTGTAAATATTTATGAAGGCAGGGGCTAAATGATAATTTTGGGGGATTAATTTGAAGAGATTTTATGAAGTAAGGGGGTTTGTTGGTAAATTTCGGATTTAACTTGTAAAGAATTTTATGGGCAGGGACTATTCTTGACATTATGGAAAAAATTTATATGTGTCGGGTATATATGCTTTACAAAACCCTAACCCTAGCATTCTTAAGGAGCCGTCACCCTCTCCCTTTCGTTTAGCTTCCAACCGTCATGTGTGAAGTCAGCCACCACCCCAACCTTCGTTCACTATTCTGACCAGTTGGAGTAGCCCATCGTCCGCCGCTGTTTGCTAACGGCCGCCACCGTCGTGTTTTGCTGTCGGCGACATCAGGAACCTCAGCGAAGCTGTGTGCGCCACAACTATCTCTCCTTCACCATTCCCTTCCTATTCTAATTGTTGGTCACCATTCTCAGCCGCACCCGACCATTTCCGATGTTGTTCCGACCATCCCTCGCTTCTGAGCTCGTCAATCAGCAGCTAGCCGCCGTCGCCACTTGTTGAACCATCAAAGGAGGTTGTTTCATTGCTTTTCCCTTCGACTGCCATGAGCCACTGTGAGGTGGTTGTGATTGGGAGTGTTTCCCTTGTTCAGCTCGGGTTCGTGGGTGTGTTCATGCTCTTTGTTGACTGGAAAAACGTGTGAACCACCATGGCAACCCACCATGGTGGCCATTACCTTGCTGCCGCCGTGTAACCTTCCTTCTGCCAAATTTTGACACCACTAGCCACCTCCACGAGCTTGTGTATGGGTGTTTAACCTAGTAGATCAATTCTGCTTATTTTCCATAAGGTTGTGGTGGTGAGGTGGTGGCTGCCGCCAAGCACCACCGTCGGCCACCATGGTGTGGCTGTGTGTGTAGTAGTTAGTTTATGTTAGTGGGTATGTGTATTATTTTTGGATAAAAACCTTGTAATTGTAATTAGCATGAATAATAAAAGTAATAGTAGCCACCACCGTAAGGTGGTGGCCGCCGCCGTGTGCCGCCGTAGACCACCACTACCCGAGGTGTTAGTGGGTGGTTCCCCGCTAGCAAACCCTATTGGGCTTAGAGATTGGTTTTGGGCCTATTGGACCATGTTTGGGTGGAAAACCCTAATTATGAGTATTGGGCCTTAGACTAATTGGGCCACTTGTGGGCCATTGGGATTGGATTGTGAATTAAGCCCAAATTATTCCATGCCATTTATCTAGTAGAGTAAAGGACTTAATGAACTAAGTCCTTAATGGGCTAATTGAGAAAAATCTAATATTTCAGAAATTATCAGGATGCACACGGGAATTATTTAATAAGTGAAATATTAAATAATAATCATTGGCAGAAATTAATCTAAGCAATAATGGACTTAATGGATTAAGTCCTTAATGGATTAAGTCCCTAGTGTGTTAAATCCTTAGTGGGTTAAGTAAGAAACACTTAACCCTAGTTATCATTTGATGTGAAACCCTAATTTCACTTCGGCTTTGTGTTGGGCCATCCGAGAATAATCAAATGGACTAGAGTAATTAGTTGGGTTTTAGGGTAAGGCCCATATGAAGGATTGGGCCCAATTTGGAAAATTGGGTCATTGTTGGGGCCTAGATGGTTGTATGATATTAGGCCCTAGAATGATACATGTTGGACTAAACTGATCAATTGGGCCTTAAGGGAAGTCCATGTAGAGGTTTGGGCCCAATTTGGAAAATTGGGCCATATGTTGGGCTTTGATCCCTAGTTGACTTTGGGCCTATGGTTTTGACCTTGGGCTTGGGTAAGCCAAGCTTGGGGTAATGTAGCAATTATCCAAATTATGTAATTATAATTATGTAGTGGAACCCAATTATTAATTGGGTGATGTTTTGATGTTGACAGATCGGGAATCTATCATCTAGCAACTGGGGTCGAGTCTGTGGGACTTCAACAGTGTGGGATTGAGCCTGCAGGACTTCAACAGTGTGAGGTGAGTTTCCTTCCAGTAGGAACGGGTCTACGGCCACAATGCCGACCCGTTCAGTTAGCAGTAGTTTCCGGACTTTGGTCCGAAGCAGTAGTTAGTATGTTTGATGCCTTCGTGGCTCAGACAGGATTTATGTGTTATGTGTTATGTGTTATGTGTTCCGGGCTACGACCCGATGCAGTATGCAGTATATGTGTTCATGCTAGTTGATATGTTATGCTATGCTATGTTCAGTTAGTTTCCAGACTTCGGTCCGATACAGGGGGCAAGGCCCCAGTTATTTCGGACTTCGGTCCGATGCAGGGGACAAGGTCCTAGTCAGTTCCGGACTTCGATCCGATGCAGTTAGTTCTGGACTTCGGTCCGATGCAGTTAGTTCCGGACTTCGGTCCGATGCAGGGGACGGGGTCCCAGTCAGTTCCAGACTTTGGTCCGATGCAGTTTCCGGACTTCGGTCCGATGCAGTGGGCAAGGACCAATATGTGTTTATATGTTATTGTATGGTATGTGGTAGTTTGGGGGAGCTCACTAAGCTTCATGCTTACGGTTTTAGTTTTGGTTTCAGGTACTCAGTTTTCAAAAGAGAAACTCGGGAAGATTGCAGTGCACACACCATTTGTTCAACCTGGGATGTTTATACTCTGATATACTTGACAGTTGTTATGACATTTTGAGATACATTGCTTATGATTTTTATATGAGGTTTATCGACTATGGTTTTTATTATTAAATTAAATGAAATTTTCAAAATGTGTTTTTGGGATGTTTCAAACGCTTATTGAGATAAGACCTGTTTTGAGTGTAGCACACTGTAGCAATGGCGTCCGCCCAGAAATATAGAGGAACAGAGGCAAAACTCAGCATGGTTCGGGCTGCCTCACACAGGGATCGGTTTCGCCTTTCAACAATTCCGTTCTGTTGAGGTGTATAGGGGGGTGAGAAATTGTGACTGGTGCCTTTTTCTGCTAAGAAATCTTCCAATTCTTTGTTCTTGAATTCTAGTCCATTGTCGCTCTTGATGTTTCGAACGACTTTTCTCAGTTGCACTTCAACCTGCTTGATAAAGATCTTCAGCTTGGGAGTTGCCTCAGATTTAAGCTTTAGAAAAAACACCCAAGTAAACCGTGAGAAGTCTTCAACAATAACAAGGATGTATTTGTTACCGCCAATGCTCTCAATGGATGATGGACCACATAAGTCGATGTGAAGCAACTTAAGTGGTTCAACAACTTTTGTATTTATGGTTGTTGGGTGACTTTGGCGACTTTGTTTCCCCATTTCACAAGCAGCACATAAATGTTCTCGATCGAACTTGAAAATCGGAAGACCCCGAACATGATCACCGATGACTAGCTTGTTGATGTCTTTGAAGTTGAGGTGCGAGAGCCTTCGGTGCCACAACCAGCTTTCGTCTGAATGAGATTTAGACAATAGACATATGGTTGGTTTTCCTTTGATTAGGTTGAGATTCAGAGGGAACATTTCATCTTTTCGTTGTGATTTGAGAATCACTTTGTTGGTCCTCTTCTCTATTATTTCTGAACCTTCATCATCGAACGAAACTTTGAGACCTGTACCTCCCACCAGTTGAGACACACTGATGAGGTTATGATGTAATCCCTCTACATAAGCCACCTTCCTGATTGTAAAAGCTCCATTGGTTATCATCCCATAACCCTTGATCGTTCCATAGGAGTTGTTACCAAACTTGACGTTACCACCGTTTAGAAGGGACCGAAACTCCCTTAGTTCTTCCTTTCTTCCTGTCATGTGACACGAGCAACCACTGTCTATGTACCATTCTTCGTCGAACTGCTCATCACTTATAACCTGTAAAAATTAAGCAGATTTAGGAACCCAAAGTTTCTTGGGTCCTTGTGAGCCTTTCACAGAAACATGAATAGCAAGAGAAGCATCAACAAGATAAGTTCATTTTATTAAAGTTGTTTTATCTTTCCTCTTAATAGTGAACACTTTGATTTTATTAGGGTTAGTTTCAAGTGTTTTGGATTTAGGTTCAGGAATTTGGACTTTAGCTTTCTTTCGGTCTTCATATGCTGAGGAAATCTTCCTTTTTCCTTTCAAATCCTTCATCGATTGTGAGCTTGGTGTAGGAAGAGAATTAGACTTAGAAGAGGAATGAGAACGAGAAGAATTAGAGGAATAGAATTTAGAATGAGAATCTTTCCTGACTTGAGGTTCGAAATGATCCTTTCGTTTTTGATCATTTGAGGGACCGAAGCCGAACCTTCGGTTGCTATTTGTTGATGGGCCGAAACTGCCTTTTCGGTTGTTATGAGTTTCTGGACCGAAACTGGATCTTTTGCTATAAAAGCTTGATGGACTGAACTCAGGTCTTTGTCTGTTGTTGTTTGCTAGACCGAAACCGGGCTTTCGGTTGCTGTTGCTATCAGGACCGAACTTGTTCATTCGGTCTTGTACTTTCTGTTGCCCGAAAATCTTCTTTCAGTTCTTTTAATCCAACCGACCGAAGCTCCTTTTATCCTTATTCTCTT
The DNA here is from genome assembly GCF_052625555.1 of Lactuca saligna. Taxonomy (NCBI): domain Eukaryota; kingdom Viridiplantae; phylum Streptophyta; class Magnoliopsida; order Asterales; family Asteraceae; genus Lactuca; species Lactuca saligna. The sequence continues at coordinate 98,153 of NC_136418.1, read as the reverse complement.
CTTCTTTTGGCTTGGAGTTTCTATTAAAGTGAGTGTAGTGAGGATTTTGGGAGCGCCAAAATTGCTTTCGCTTTGAGAGATTTTTCTTGTATCTCAGATTCCTATGGTGCTTTTGATTGTTCACCTGTTTCGGTTGTTTGTGAATATTTGCCTTATGTGTCGGCTTCTGAACAACAGGTTCACTTTTCATGGAAGAGGTTTCACTTGTTGAGGAGACGTATTCCACTAGAACCTCTTTTGTTCCACTTGTACTGGGTACGTCATAGGTGGTAGGTTTATTTAGTGGTTCTGCCACGTATCTACCTTTGGCCTTCCATGATGTTCACTCCGACAAACCAACTGTTTCATCTGCATTGTCTATCGGTGCAGACCACAAATACTCATCACAACCATCTGCATTATCTTCATTCACCAACACAGTGAGTTTGGCTGTCTGATGTGCGGTTACTCCTGTGACCTTATAAACTTGATTGGGAGTTGTTCTTACCTTTTGGTAAACAACAGATTTTTCTTTAAGGACTGGGGAATTACTTTTGGATAAACGAGCGAATTCCACAAAATTTTCCGAAATCAAGTTTTTGTGGTTTTCAGGTTCGCTCTTAATAAACTTTGAACAGTCAACCTCATCCTCTACAGAGATTTCACTCATGTCATCGTCCTCATTAAGTTCAGATGCATTTTCAACATCAATTTTATTTTCTGAACTTAATTTGGTACTCAATGAGTCAAATTTTTGTATGGTTTCGGCTATGAGTTTCAACTTGTCATTTTCGTCCAAAAGATCTTTGAGCATGTCCTTATGGTCTTTGGACTTAATAAATGATTCAATTTTGTCCAGACCAAACATATAAGTGGGACTTACATCATCTGAAGATACAACACTTTCACAGTTGTATGCTTCGGCATCAATTTCATCCACCTTTAGCTCAAGAAAGGGCAAAATCATGTGATGTATTTTCTGGCCTATTTCACAGTCCAAATGCAGTTGTGTAATGTTAGTATAAAGTCTTTTTGCAATCAAACAAAAAACGTTTCTCTGTTTTAATAATTTAAGATTGTCTCTTTGCAAATAGATATTTTCATCCCTAGACCTAACCAGCTCCAACTCCTTCTGCTCAATCCACATTCTTCGCTCCTCACTCTTGGATGACACCCTGTTCATTTGGTCAGTTAGATTAGAATTCGTGACACGTGTTTGAGTTAAACAACTATCTAGACTTGAAATTCTTGAATTCAAGTTATTTAATTCTTTTTCATACGATGTTTGTGGGATTTTAAACGAAAAAAAATGGATTGTACCTTCTTGATCGGTTCATCAAGTTCATTTATCTGCACACTGAGAGGCTTCGCTGTAAAGCACACGTCCTCTCGCTCCTTAGTTACTTCGTTTCCACCATCGGTATTGTATCCCCTCATCTGGAATACATCTGTCACCATCAAACATCTTCCACTAGCGTCACCACTCTTTGCCACATAAGCCTTTCCATGAGTAGGCTTTCTCACTTCATCATCATCTGAGTCGGTCGACCACACCTGTATGCCACCGAACTCATCATCATCTACCGAACCCTGCACAATTAGAGCATTCATAGAGGGATTAGTAGCAGCTTTCTTCCTTTTAATCTCCTCCAATCTTTTCAAGAGACTCGCTTCTTCATCCTTCTTATCATCTTTCTCTGCCATTTTCTTCAACACACAATATTTTGCGTAGTGATTTTTCCCTCCACAGTAAAAACAACTGACACCAGAATCAGCTTCACCCTTCGCTTATTTCTTTGGTTCTTCAACCTTCAAGTCATCTTTCGCTTTTTCAGAGATGTAGCTTCCTTGCCAGTTTCGGTTCTTGTTGATAAGAAACTTTTTCTTGATGAACCTCCTGGGATTTGACACCATCATGGCATAGTCTTCAGATGTCAGATCGTAGTCTCCCAGATTCAGATCTTCTTCTTCTTCTGTTGCGCTCTTACCCTTTGACAGATCTGATATAATTCTGAGAGAAGTAGGGTCTGAATCGAGTGCTCCAGATCTTCATCTGTGGAATACAGTTCTCGCAGCCGATCCCAGATTTCCTTTGTTGTACCACATGAACTTACTAATCAAAACATGTCAGATTGAAGGGCGAATAGAATTAGTCTCAATGCTTTAATGTTGCATTGGAACTTTTCCTTTTCGTCCTGAGCGACATCCTTCACATCTTTTAAAAGATCATTGTACCCCTTCTGAGTTTTAATGATTCTTGAAGTGCTTGAATGAGCAAATGGGCCAACTGTGATTGCTTCCCATATCAAATACCCATTGTCTTCCGATCCAATAACGTAATCTTCAAAATGGTGCGTCCACACTTCGTAGTCTTGAACATAGATGATTGGGATCTTGGTTGTTAATCCGATGTTGTTAGAGATGTTGATGGGATTGGATTGAGAATCGTCCATGCTTGATCGTTTAACCTGTTATAAGATCAGACTTTGTAATACGTAACATTAGGGCAATATTAATAATTAATGAGATAGTCAATTAAGGAGTGACGTCTCAATAAATATCAATGAATGCGGGATGAACCCTAATCACTTCTTTGACAGAAGAGATGTGTATGAATTAAACAACCTCCTGCTCTGATACCAATTGATGAGATTAAAATTCTCTTTGATCGTTTAGATCTTACACAGGTTTATCAGAATCATGCAAACAAAATAAAAAACAAAAGAATGAACCAACAATGAGCTGAATGATTCAATAGATTCACGCCTCAGCAGAGCTCGATGAAGAACTTCCGCTGTAGAGGCTTTTAGGGTTACAATCAATAGAAACAATAAACGTTATGAATGATCGAAAAAACAGCTATGTACTAAGATGCATGCAAGCATCTATAAATACTAAAACCCTAATAATTAAATCACGGATTGACAAGCCCAATCAGGATACAAAACTGGGTTAAGGAACGAGCCCAAGATGCAAAACAGCTACGTACTAAGATGCATGCAAGCATCTATAAATAATAAAACCCTAATAACTAAATCACGGATTGACAAGCCCAATCCGGATACAAAACTGGGCTAAGGAACGAGCCCAAGACGCAACACATAATAGACCCAACAATTAAAATTCTTAATAGAAAGCTTAATTCGATTCTCCAATCTCAAGCTAATTCTGGGAATAAGAATTCAGTTTCAGGGATTGAAGTTGATGTTCTACTCAAGGTTGCAGAGCATCGTATTCAAAACAAAATTGACGAAAGCGATCATAATAATGAGCTTCAAATTAAAGCTCAAGGTGGGTTATTTGAGAATGCCTTGAAGGAATTAAAGAATGTTGCGAAAGAGAGACATGTTCTCTTCGTACAAGATGTCAAAAAGGTTCATGAAGATGTGAACCTCAAGATCGAAGAGTTGAAGAAGGACGTTTCTCATGAAATCTACCACGTACATTCTCAATACAATTCAATTCAGGAGAAGGTGGACATCATTGTTGGGGCTGTAACCAATTTTATAAAATCTTTTCAAGATACAGTACCAAAATTCGAAGCCAAAGCAACTGATGATAACCTAAAGGAAGTGGTTTCGAAGCCTGTACAATAGTCCTTCTTGACTCTTGAGTTTTTAACTTAGAAGTTGAATGTGCTCGACCAAGTAATACAGAAGGTTTTTGCTCCAATTCACAAATTTGCTCAATTGTTACCGATGAATGCCCCACCTGCTGTCACAGGGGTGCAAGGAGGAGAAAGAAAAGAGAGCAAAGGTTTGAAGGATGACATGAAGAGAGAAGGTATAAAGAAAAAAAACGAAGATGCGAAGGTTTTTGGGAAAGTCTTAACTTCACAAATTCCAAGTTCTCTTCCTATCAAGACTGACCCCATTTCAACAACAATAATGACTATAAAACAAACTGCAAGACCAATTGTAAAAGGGATTGTAATTGGTTCAACAATAGGAGGAGGAAGTTCAAGCTCTTCGAAACCAATAATAGGTGTTAATGGAAAAGGGAAGGGGGTAGCAGTCGAAAAGACTAAAGAAGAAAAGAAAGTTGAACTTGAAGCAAAAATAGAATTACAAAGACATGTGCAAAGTATTTTGAAGCTGAGGGAAAGTGATCCTCCTGGCATGGAGAAAGGAGATCCGAAGAAACTCTCAGTTATGAAACAATCGAATCGAGGGTTGCATTCAACCATATGTATGCCTTCAAGAAGAAACTGAAGAAGAGTTACTCCATTGCCAACACAGATATGAATCAACTTGATTTTCCAATCAATGAGATGATGTTCATCACTGCACTATACAAAATCAGTGAGAAGTTCGAAAATGCTGATGACTACACACACATGAAAATTCGTTTTCATGCTGTACTTGGAAATGAACCTAAAGAGGTGTGGTCACTCATTAAAATCAAGAAATTTGTAGTTATAAAGAAAGATGTTATGTTTGAAGACATGATACAAAACTTCAGGTATCATATGGTTCGTGCAAACAACCAACATGTAGACTTCAGTGTAGCAGACTTCCCGTTGATGAACTTGGATGATTTAATTCAAGTTGATTTAATCTTGAAAGACATGGAAGGAAATCAACTCAAGGGTACAAATACTAATGTGTTCAGACTTGGTCTTGCTCACATTAAGACTTTTATCGACAATTATTATGATTGTCTGGCCCTAACGGATGAAGAGTTGGCTTCGGGTTTGGGAAGAATAATTATTGTTGCCATTTTACATTCGAAGCCTCAAACTGAACTGAAGAAGTATGCAGATGGTGAGATTTGCTTGAAACCATTTGGCTTGGTATTTACGGGGAAGGATACGAAGGGTAGAGAGAAAAGATTTCTATTTCAAGTTGCTGAGATAGAGAGATACACAACTTCCCAAATATACGAACTTCATTGTTCGTATGAACAATTGTACCAAGAATAATGAAGGAGATAATAAGGAACTTAAGAAGGTCTTGATGTGGTACTCAGAGATTCGAAGGATGATGCACTTCGCTGCTCAGATTCTCACGAACTAAGTAGTTCGACTTGTTTACAAAGGGGAAGATTGTTAGGGTCGAATTCTTTGTGTTGTAAAGAGTCGAAGTGTATTTCCTTATTTCGTATGTAATCTATTTGATAAGTCATTATTTGTTCGAAGCGTCAATGTATAGACTTAGTATTTTTTGTACTCTTGGTTTCCTATAAATAGGAACTAAGCTTAGAGTTAGATAACAAGTTTACCCTGAATGTTATCTGTTTTGTACTCTGAGTTTGTTAAGAGTAATATGAGCTAAACCAAATCTTATTTACATTGTGTTATCATTTCATTGATCTTTAGCTTGTTTAATTCTGATCTTAATCAAGTTCTCATTTCAATTCTTCAACAACATCACAACTTACCAATTTCAAATGTGCAAGAATAAGAAACTTTCCTATTCTACATTTGATGAGTGTTATAAACCTACTTAAAACATGCCACTCAAGTCATAATCTTGGAGTAGAACTCTAAGCCTTGATATTGGAACGAAGTATGATTGATTTTTTTGACTTAACCATTTCAACAATCTTGATTCCTCCTCTTAGCCATACAAGTGCACTAAGATTTACTTAGAGAATCAATTGAGATATGGTTCTTAATCATTAATACGATCATAGAACATGATAAAAGTACTCTCCATTCTTCTCAGAATGGAGAAACTTTTATCTTTCTTCCTAACTGATTCCTTTTATTCGTTCTACTATTCATTGAAACTTTTCCAATGATGTAGAATTATACTTAAACTAGTACACATAATCACATTTACCAAGATTTTGGTAAATCATGGCAAATCTTTTATCGTTCTTTGTGGTGGACTTGAGCAACGCAAAACATTGCGAACTCGATCTCTTAGTCCTTCACTTGACTCTTTGTCAATGAATTAGTCTTTAATTTCCCAAATATAAAGTTCCTCATTCATCACACAAACCAAGTTGTATGATTCCAAGTTTCTGTCCAATTGAAACTTGGGTGATGAGAATCTTTCGTTATTTGGAAAATTCTCGACATTACCACAAATAACATTATTAAGAATCACATCCATTTGAATATTGCTAATAACAGAAATACACAAAACATCAATTTTCATACAAGAAATTGCAAGGAAACATAAATAATACAAAAAAGCAAATTTTATTTTATTTCGGAAAAATATATCCTCACAATGCAATTCAACTGAAAACTATGCTATTACATATTTCTTAGCATGATATCCTAACTCTAGAGTAGCAGCTCAAAAATCCGATCTTCGAATCCATGCGATCGAAATCCATTTCTTCATGATCAGATTCAACACACTTGTTCCTTAAGCTTCCCCTCTTTTCTTCGATCCTACAAAACATCAAAATGCAATATTATCACATCATGTATTAAGAATCAAAAAATAGGAACTTATAGAGTTAGTTAACGGATTTTACTTGAAGTTGAGGCATACGTCTTGACTATCTCATTTCTTTGATCTCTCAGGTAGTCAGGACAACTTTGTAACCAATGCCACTTCCTTTGGCAATAAAAGCAAATTGACTCTTTTGGATTAGCATATGGGATAATTTCAGACTTAGCCTTTCCCTTTACCATCCATTCAAACGGTTCGATCATGGCCAATTCCTTTCCATTGGGAAGAGAAGACTTTTCTCAACTTCCATTGTCACCAGTGTCCATGGAAACTTGAGAAGCTGACCCACCAAACAAATTTGCTTAACCAGCACGCCAAATCATTGTTGATTTAGCAACAATAAGCAAATAGGTGCGTTCAATGAGGGTCACGTCGTGTTCCATCATATAGTACTCTCTTACGAACTCACTATATGATCCAGGAAGTGACTGAAGAACCTAGTCAAGAGCCAGCTCCTTGCAGACAACAACACCCAACATTCCCAACCTGTCGATGTGTGACTTCATCTCTAAGACGTGTGCGCACACATGCTTTCCATCTTCGTGTTTACTTTCCAAGAGGGCTTGAGTGAGATTGAACTTTTCAAGCTTTTGAGCTTGTGGGTCAGGGAGAACAACAGGAGGAGGTGGAGGAAGTGAAGCATGATTCTCATTTCCACGATCCAATCACGGTGGATCATCTTCTAGAAGTTTAGGAAGACCATAGTTATTTAACATCTACAAAACGGGAGAAAAACCAGGTTAGTTGATAAGAATCCTTGATGTAACACCCAAATGAAACATCAAGGCTAGGATCCAACACAATACTCTACAACCTAGAAAAGGGATGTCGTAGTTTAGTTGCAGAATATTTGAAGGTAGGTAAATGATGATTTACCAATTTCCACTACGAAAAATGAAAAAGAAGTAAGTTTTAAATGTATTGAAAACTCCTAGATCTTTTGAGATTCATTGAACTTTTCAATGGCATGTTTAAATCTCGATTATGCCCTTCATTTGTGTGGGATGCCGAGGATCACAAATAAGGTGTGAATAATCATGCGAATGTATGTGGTGCACTCAACGTCGTCATCACCTAATCAATGTACCGGTTAACCACACACGCTCCATTGATCTATGACAAACATTGAATCACCCTTCACTACCAATTCCAATCCCAACTTAGTGTGCCGGTTAACCACACACGCTCCACTAATTGTATTGGCAAGGGTACAAAGTGTAATTCCATGGATTAGCATACAATTTCACATTTTTCTTAAAGTAACTAAGATTTGGGAATAATATAAAGCATTTAGTTACTTTGTTTTCATTATACTTATAATGGAAGGTTGTGTCCTATCCTACCCGTTCGGCTAACGACCCTCCACTAGTCAAGAGTGTAGTGGGTAAGAGAGGATACCAATTCAATCTCCATTTTATAGGCAATTTCCTTAAACACCCATTAGAGACCAGCTTCGTTAATGAGGCCTACTAACAGTAAGACTGACTCTTTACTCATACATAATATGAGACTTTTAATTTTATATATAGTATAAGGGTGTATTTTACACTTTTAAAATACTAGGTGGTCTAATTTAATAAAATTATACATTTAATTTAATTAAATGTAAACCATATTATTATGGATTTTTATCTATCTTTTAATTATATACTTTAATTAATTAATAAACCATAAGGGTGTAATTTGAACTCTTCAAAGTACTAAGGTTTTAGAATTTGATACTTTAAAATTAAACTTTTAATCAAAATTTAAATTCCAAAACTTGAGGGAAAGTTTTGAAATTTTTCAAAACTTTATCAAGAACATTGTAGATCAAGAATTCAATTAAATAAGACAATTAACAATTAATTGGTGGTTATCTAATATTTTGACCTAGTCCAATTACTTGCAAGATAATTAATTAAATAACTCAAATAATTAAATATTATCTTAAAGGCAACAATTATTTGATTAAATCGTAATTCTCTACTATTTTGGCAAGGATAATCACCCAAAATCAATAAAAATTGGATTTTATTAATTAAAAATGTTTTTGGTAATTATCCAAAGCCAAAACAACAAGAAATCGCGAAAATATTGCTGCCAGACCCTCTGACTCGTCGAGGTCACAGTGGACTCGGCGAGTTCACCAGTTAACTCGGCAAGTTAGACCCCCCAGAAAGTCAAATTTTCCAATATTCAGCCTTGAACGATTATGGAACCATCAAATACATCAATCAAACAACCTAGGATCTGATACCACTAAAGGGTTTTGAGCACTACATCATTCCTATGGTGTATATGCAAATCCTAATAGCTTTGGATCTAGTTTGTCCAATGAACATGCAATAATCATTCAAAGCCATAAACCCTAGATCTAGCATACAATAATCAATATCATCATATGAAAGAGTTTAGATCTTACCTTTGATTGTTATGTAGCAATAACAATCTATTCCTTCTTGTAATTGGCTTCAGAAAGCTTAGTGTCTCAAATGTTGCACCTCTAATGGAGTCACAAACACCACTAGCAATAAGGATGAAGAACGAGGAGAAGGAGAAGCTCCAAAAACGAATAGAAACCCTAAGGGAAGTCTTAGCCACGTTTTTGGGGCTTAGGTGGTCTTAAAATAGGTAGGCCATTAGGGTTATCAAACAAGGAAACCCTAATTTGACTGCTTAGGCCCTAAGCAGCCCATGGACTCCTTTAGAACATCCTTGGATGAAAATCATATGGGCTTCCCATAGATTTCGTCCAGCCTATGTTCCAAGGTAATCCATAGCCCAATTACAATTATCTTATAATTATAATTCGGGATAATGACTTGAAAGGGTAATGAACTTTCGACTTTGTTCACATTTAGTCACTAAACTTTTTTTTCGTTATCTATTTGCCATTGAACTATTGAAACTGTTCACATTTTACCCTTATGACCGGCTGTTGCCGGTCATAAGGGTAAAATGTGAACATTTTCAATAGTTTAGTGGCAAATAAATAATGAAGAAAAGTTTAGTGACTAAATGTGAACAAAATTCAAAATTCGTTTCCCTCTAAAAAGTTCAATGGCTAAATGTGAACAAACTTCCTATTGTATTATGTTTTAGCAAATTATTTATTTTTGTTTAATTGTAGCAACATTTTTTGATGAAGAAATCTATGAAATAAAACAAACAAAATGTAACATCCGGATTTCCAGGTATCATAATTTAAGTTTTTTTTTTTTTGAGTTAAGAAGAGAGACTCGACGAGTTGATGCCTCAACTCGTCGAGTAAGGTCGCGACTGATGACTCGGATTAATGAATGGACTCGACGAGTCGGTGAGGCGACTCGACGAGTTCGTGCTGTTGGCAGAAACCCTAAATCTTTGGTCCCGAGCCATATTTAAAGGCACTTATGGCCTTCAATTGCGACTACCTTTCCCATAAGTGAGAACCCTAGCGAGCTTGAGTGTGTAGAGTGAGAGGAAGAGCTATCTTGAGCTTTTTGGTGTGATTTTGCAAGAAAGGAGAAGAGTTTCAGCAAGAGGGACCAAGGAAGGTTATTGTTCTGAGTTATTCAAGCAAGGAGCTTCATTCTGAGGTACAAAAATGAACCCTTTTCCTTCCCTATTGTGTAGATTCCATTTTGGGGTTAGGGCTTGAATCACTTCATCTTTGGGGTTTTGAATGTCTCAAACCCTACTTGCAAGTTTGTGTTATAGATCTGGACCCCTCTAGGTTCAGAGGGCCGAAATATGAAGCTTTAGTAGAGTAAACATTGGGGTTTGAAGTTAGGAAGCATTTATGGGATTTTTATGGTATATATAGTTACTTTCATCTTACACATAGATATGAAGTATTTTATATAAATTACGTGCTATGTGTGCATATTATTTGAATACTTGTTGTCTATGCCGGATGAAGGATTTTATACATGTTTTAAAAGATTTAAACGGTATATTTATTTTATATCTACAAATATGTTGCAGATGAAACATGGGTAGATGAAATAGTTGGTGTGTGATGAAATAAAATGATGAGAGATAGGTGATGATAGAAAGGTAATGATAATTAGGTAAATAGATGATGATGAATAGGTGATGTAGGATGAAAGGAGATACCATAACCTTAATCGGGAATGTGGCGATGTAGTCATCTACCAGAGTATAGATGGCGACCACGGACTATTCTAGACAACCCAGTGGAAACACCAGCAGACCCATAACCTGTAGGTGATGAATTACGAGTTCAGACGATGTTGTAACTACATATTCATGCGATGACACTCTAACCCCTTACTATGAATTACGAGTTCAGACGATGTTGTAACTACGTATTCATGGGATGTCATAAATTCCGCATGCCAAACCAATGGTCATAATTCACATCACTGAGAATGGTTCATTTTTTTGTAAAACAAAAATCAGATTGGAAATTTTGATTTTTTATTTTGGAAAATGTCAAACCATTGGTTTTTTATTTCAGTTTCGGTTTTTTGTTTTTTTAAAATATTATTTAAGGGTTTTTTTTTGTTTTTTTTATTTTATAGATTTCTTCATCAACAAATGTTGCTACAATTTAACAAAAATAAATAATTTGCTAAAACATAATATAAGAGGAAGTTTGTTCACATTAAGTCATTGAAGTTTTTAGAGGGAAACGAACTTTCGATTTTGTTCATATTTAGTCACTAAACTTTTTTTCGTTATCTATTTGTCAGTAAACTATTGAAACTGATCACATTTTACCCTTATGACCGGTAACAACCGGTCATAAGGGTAAAATGTGAACGGTTTCAATAGTTCAATGGCAAATAGATAACGAAAAAAAAGTTTAGTGAATAAATGTGAAAAAAGTTGAAAGTTCGTTACCCTTTCAAATCATTATCCCTTATAATTGCAGTCCCCTAAGTTTAATTAATCTCTTTTAGCCACAAATTAATTATTAATTAATTCTTGACTAATATTAATTAAACAATATGATTTCTCCTTTAATATATTATTCTCATAATATATTCATAAATCATAATTAATCCTCTCTCTCTATAATTCATCTTACAAGTTGCTAGGGTGATGGCAACCCAAAAGGACCATGCTCATAATCGGGTCAAGTACATACCAAAATAGTTATGGACTTAGACACTAATCCAACAATAACTTCTTCGTTATAACTCGGATTTCAACATTCTTTATATATTCAGAATCCTTGTCACGAATACTACAACTTAGTTAAGATTATTCATTCTAAATAATCTTCTATTAAAAATTCATTTTTGACGCTTATCGCCTCTAAATTGACTAACCTTGATCGACGGGTGTTACACTATCGGAGCCTCACCAGGAACCAGATCAATCTGAAAACTCCACCTACCTCTCGAGAGGCACTCCGAGTAAATCCTCAAGAAACACATCGGGGAAATCACGAACAATGGGCACTCCACTCAACTTTGTTATGCCCTCAACTCGAGTATCTGCAACATAAGCTAGGAACTATATCTCCTTACTCTCGCAGCTGAACAGAGAATCGGTCCATGTGGAGTTCTCTTTCTAGGAATAACTAGTTCTCCCCCACTTGGGGTTCAAAATCTCACCAACTGTCACTCACAATCAATCATGACCCCATTGGGGCTAACCAATCCATCCCGATGATAAACTTCGACCTAAAATCGTAACAAAATCAAACTTTTTGGACCACTGATGTGAGTCCAAACTTTTTTGGACCAAACTTACGAGTTATGACATAACACAGGGATCATTCTTGTAATTTTGTCAAACAAGAATAATGACTTAATAGATTACCTTACATAGTCGCTACCAGTTTAATCAGACTAATAATACACTTAAATTATTTAATTAACAATTTCTTAATGGAATAAATCACTTAGGGCTGATGTTAATCAATTATTGTGGGTGAAGTGAATTAAAAAAAAAAGGAACTAATTAAAAAAGGGGGAAAAGACATTAATTGAATTATTCATTTGGAAATTACATATTAAATTACTTAGAGGGCTGATAAATTCAAATCAATTGTATATGTGGTGTGAATTAGGAAAAAAAATTGATCAACTAAAAGGGAAACTGAAAAAAAAAAATAAAAAAAGCAAGAATTTAAGTATTAAAAGTGATACTGAATCATGAAACTAAAATCAATATTAATCAATACAAGGTAAACAAATGGTAGGAGGCTAGAGTCGAACACCACTCACTTGGAGTGAAAAAATTAAAAATGCCACACTTTGCCAACCGAACCTCAAGTAATATTTGAAAATTTTTACGTAAGGTAATATTGTAACATCCTGAACCTTAAGGTATTTGTTTAGTTGTCAAACCAACAAATAATGGGATAAAATAATAACAATAAAACTCAAGTCGCTGCTACTTCATACACTAGAGATAGTATAGAGTAAACAGGGTCGGTCCACAAGAATATGGGATTTTTTATTGAGCCATATTCTTACACATCATACAAACAATATTAAAATGGTGGATTATGTTTGAACTTGAATTAAACTTCATAAATAAACAATATTGATAACAAAATTCAGTAAAAGAAATACATTTCCGATTCTGATTCCTATACATGTATTATGTTGTAAAGTGTAATATGATTGTGATTCATGTTCAATCTATGTTAGTAATTTAGATGATAATAAACTCTAATATCCAAGTTGACAAAAGTGTTTTATTCAAAACATGTTCTTCAAATAAAACTTCATTTAATTGATCCAATTCAAATAAGCCTTTTCATCAAATCATTAGATGACATTAAGTTCTTGCAACAATTACCAACAATGTTCAACATTCCTCATGAGCTTGGGATTATGAACATTTAATCTTTGATTACACTTATTTTGATCTAGTTACAACCAATCAAGTGCATGTTACTAACATCAAATCATAAAACATATACGAATATTACAATTTGATTAACTAGATTGATAAGAACCCTAATTCATTGATCAAGTGAAAAAGAGAACCAAACAAACACATAATTAAGATCAAATCAAAGATTACTAGATGTTAAACATAAGTCAAGTGCAAATTACAACCTAACCACAAACACTTAAAAATTCAAAATCAGAAATGATAAAGAAATCAACCACACATGTCTAAGTCAAACTACAAATTCAACAAGTTTTATCTTCAAATTGACTTACAAAATGCAAATTAAAGTGTTTCCAAATGATCTTCTTCAAGCTATGAACTAAAATCTTCCTCTAAGAGTCTTCCCTGATGTTCTGGGATGAATATGAGTCTGTCTGATGGTTTAAAATCCTGAAATTCGTTCATAAAAGAAAACTGTCCTGGAAGTTATACGACAGACACGACCCCGTGTCATCCAAAAACTTGGGAGTTTTTCTCATTTGCAGCCACTAAACGTTGACTATCCGATTGACACGAACCGTGTCAAAGATAGACACGACCCGTGTCAAAGATAGACATGACCCGTGTCAACTCTTTTGTGACAAAGTCTTGTTTTCTTCAGTTCTTCTCTAAAAAATCCGCATCTTTGCTCCCGAACCTTTTTCACCATCCCGATTCATCTCCAACCTCCAGAACCACCTGAAATGGCGTAAAAAAGTGTGGAACTAAAGTGTGCCAAGTTTTTTTCCCAAAAACAAGTAAATTGCATGGATAATTACTAAATTGAAATGCAAAAGAATGAAATAAACATGCTTCAATAGTGCATAAAATGCACCTAACAAATCTACGCAAGCTTAGACCTTTCTTGTCCTCAAGAAAGAACAAAAGATAGTCACAAACTGGAGAAAAGAAAAGAAAAATCTAGATCTAAATGTGGAGTACAATGCCATGGATCAAACAAAATATAACAAAACAAAAATGATCCAACCCAATTAACCTTGATTTTTCCACATAGTTGAGAATATACTTGTCATGCCTTGACCTAACTTGGCTTTGACCCCACAAACACATATTCATTGAACACAATATTTTTAGTCACTCCTTAATACAACTCAATAGAATCGAAGATTACAACACTTATTCAATTTTAATAGCATCAAGTCAATCTATGGAACAATTCATGGTCTTACTCTCGTGAAAACATATGTGACAAAAACATTCTCAATCATCTTTGTTTTACAAAATAAAACAATGACCGATTCCATCTATTTGTTGATTAACAACAATCTTTTTCTAAAAAATATTTTCTAAAAATTCCCTAAAATTTACCCAGATTGGTTACAAATTTTGAACCACTTACACCAATTAAAGTTATTAACAATCAGTCCCAATGTCATAAGTTCATGTCCAAGTCCAAAGGAATCTTTTGACAGCCAAACATTTTTCTTAAGCATATTATTCAATTAAACTATAAACACAAATATATACGAATTTCCTAATTACATTTTCCTATAAATAAAGCTCATGGCTTTCTTTGAAATCCTTGTAACGGGCTTCCAACCAAAATATCCAGAGCATATGACCTTAGTGTGCTAGATTTAAAAAGATCCCTTGGGTTTACTTGCCCGAACGTCAAAGGCCACATATTAGCTTTATTTGTTATTATTAAGTTCATGACTTTCTATGGAACCCGTGTTGCGAACTTCGAACCCAATCAGTCCCAAACAATTTAGCTTTAGGCAATTAGGTGTAAAACAACCCTCAGAGTTTACTTGTTCGAGTCCCAAAGGTCACAAATTAACTTAATAATAATTTATTTTTTTATTTTAATTTATTTTAATTTATTTTAATTTTTTTTAACTAAGATAACACATAACACTCTTATTAATTTATTTGCTAGGCCTATTTCATTATATTTTCGTCCTTGACTTTTCTATTGTGGGACATCTCACGGTCTATTACCATGAGAGCCTTCTAAGATTTTCGGGGGACTAAAGTCAACATGCAAAGACCCGTAAGTATTGTTGGAAACTGTGTCCCCGAGCAGGGTATATAAAAGGGAATGAGTAGAAAGGACTTTTTGGAGCGTTGGAAGGCTCGGGTCACTGAATTTTTATCTTCTTTTATGATCTATTGAATTTGGAATTTTGGATTCAGTTCAGCACTTACTACTCATAAGACCGGTCACATGTCCCAAAGATTGACTCATACCTATCGTTATGCTTCAGTGTTGAAAACCTTTTCATTTTCTGTTTTGCACGAGTAGCTTCAGGAGGTGTGCACATGTGATTGGACCGCTTTAAGGTTTTAATGAAGAACGAACAAGTTTAATCTCAAGGCATATGACTTCCTATCAACTCAATTGTTTTAAGTAGATTTGGTCTCTTGGAATTGGATCAAAACAATTTTTTTTAATTTTTAATTTATTATTATTTTCTATTTTTTTTATAAGTAAAACCATGCAACATGAAATACCTCATACCCCTCCTCAAGCTTAAAATAAGCATCATCCTCGATGCTTGGAGAGGGGTGGGACGATCTACTCGCAAGGAGGCGGCTGGTATCCGGGGAAATGACGGGTCCAATGGTGCACCTCATCAAAAGCCCCAAATATGTCTTCAATGCGTTTGTCACGCCTCTTTCTGTCAGTGTGATATTCTGTGGTGAAATCCCCAAAACGTGTGTTTAACCCTTGAAAATCAGTAGCGATGGAATCAATATGTGTGACCACTGACTGAACGGTGGTATGAAGGCTAGAGTAATCACAATGAAGATCAGAAAAGAGATCCATATACATCTGGTGGTAGGGTGGATAATCAGAGGAACCCGCCCCACTAGATGAGACAATATGACCCACATGAGATGGATCATTGTGAATCAGATCGTGTCTTTCATTTTCTTCCTCTTCTTCACTCGAATTCGGCTCCAAATTGTCCTCCGTGTTCTCCATAAATGCTAATAAAGTCTAATCAGTGTTTTCGGTTGGAGTGGACAATTCAAGATAATGGGTGGATGTCCTATTAATGAGGACGGTGGAGGATGTATCAGGATTAATGGTCCAAAGAAATCCACGTTCATGTTGTTTGAACATATGCATGGACTCATAGGCATCAAGAGTGAGAGACTTGTCCAAGGAAAATTGCTCAAACGAATCTAGTGTGACACTAATTGAGTCAGAACTTGCAATAAGATCAACCAATCCTCCACACTAAATTAGACCGAATTTTTCTTGGCTTATGTTGAAGAGTCTTGCGCAAATGAAAGCACCCAAGTGACGCTTGATTGGGAGATTTCGAGTCATGCAATACAGCAATTTCAACTCATCTGTGGTTACGGTTCTGTGCTCATGTCTTAGGAAGACAATGGAAGCGAGCAAAGGATGAGAAATATGGAGGACTGGGTGGAGGACCGGGAAGCTTTTAAAGCTTTTGATTGGTAACAATCTTCGCTGGAAATTTGAATCTAAAAAGTTGTTGCACTAAAATCTGGGATTTGTTTGAAATTTGGGGGAAAAGTATAATCCACTGGAGCATTTAGTAAAACAGTAAGTTCATCTGCAGTAATTTGATAAATTTGGTTGCAAAGGCGGAATGATAGGACATCATTTTGATACTCAAAGGATGACAAGAATTCAATTGTGGGCTTACGGTAGGAACGATATTTATGATTAAGAAGTTCTTCCCAACTGATGTTTCGAAATAGAGTTCGGACACCTTGGTCAACATGTAGATGGATGAGGGCACTCTTGCTTGCAAATTTTTGAGAACCAAACCCCCTTTCAAAGACAGCATCAAATTTTTGATGTTGAAAATCACTCACAAATTCAATGCCCACATGATTTGGGTTATGAGGGACTCTTTTTTTTTGAAGTTTTAGGTGACATGGGTTCCAAATACACAAAAGATAACTAATTTCAAACCAAATTATGCACCAATAATCAAAAATCACACAAAAATGCAAACTTCGAACAATTTCAAGCAACTAAACTAGTATTGGAAGGAGTATACCGGATTTATGCTTGAATGTGTGATTTTTGTGGTGAAGATTCCTCCTTTGTCCTCCCCAAGCTTATCCTACAAAACAAAGCAAGCAAATTAGCACAATTGAAAGCTAATTTTTGGACCTAGGGTTTGTGAGAAAAACCCGATTTCACTATGAAAGGTCCGAGAAAGAGCTTCAAGATGAAGAAGATGAAGTGTAGGGAAAGAAATTTCATACCTTGGGAGAAGATTTCACTTGGAATTGAGGAAACTAAGGTGTTTTAAGAGTGACATCGGTTTTGGGGAAGAAAAGTGGAGAGAAACACGAGCTCAAAAAGTGGGTGAAGTGAAAGAATGAGCAAAACCCGACTCTTTTTTTTAAACATTACAGCACGTCGAACACGGCCCCGTGTCAAACGAAGGCAAAATGACACGGCCCGTGTCATTCCCAGACTTAGATAATTTTCAGCAAAATTTCGGACACGACCCTGTGTCAGATATGGTAAAAAATGACACAACCCGTGTCAAACAATCTATGAGATTTCGGGACTTTTTTGTTTCGGCATCCTCCGATACTCAAAATTCATTTTTTTCATTTTTGTTAATTCATTTTTTATTATATGAAAGTTGAAAAGTCATTTGGAAAAATTTGAAACGATGAAATGCAAAAAACGGAAAAATGACAAAAATACCCCCGGGTTGCCTCCTGGTTAGCCACCCACTTTTTATGTCGTTGGCTCGACTTGGACCCCAACTATTTGTCAATCTTGATACTTTGGATCTATTACTTCCTCCACTTCTTCGTTTTTTACTTGAAATCTTTCATAATAAGGCTTCAAACGATGACCGTTTACCTTAAAGATCTTCCCGATTTTCTCACTTGTGATTTCTATTGCACCATGCTCAAAAAAATTAGTGACAACAAATGGTCCCACCCAACACGACCTTAATTTACCAGGAATCAATTTAAAATGAGAATGGTAGAGTAATACCTTTTGACCTTTTTCAAATACCTTGCATGCAATCATCTTGTCATGGTATGCTTTTGTCCTTTCTTTGTAAAGGACTTCATTCTCATATGCTTCATTACGAATCTCCTCAAGTTCTTGTATGTCAAGCTTCCTCTTCTTTCCTAATTCACTTAGATCCATGTTGAACTGCTTGATTGCCCAATTGGCTCTATGTTCCAACTCAACGGGTAATCGACATGGCTTTCCGAAAACAATGCGATATGGAGAAACCCAATTGGAGTTTTGAATGCAGTGCGGTACGCCCCCAAAGCATCATCAAGATGTGTACTCTAATCTTTCCTTGTTGTATTCACAGTTTTCTCTAAAATACCCTTGATTTGTCGATTTCTCACTTCAGCTTGTCCATTTGTTTGTGGGTGGTATGCCATGGAGACTTTATGAGTAACACCATACTTCTTCAAGACACTTCCAAGCATACGATTGAAAAATTGTGTACCATGATCACTGATTAAGGCCTTTGGAACACCAAATCTGGAAAAGATGTTAGCCTTCAAGAAATCTATCACAACGTTTGAATCGTTAGTACGGGTAGCTTTTGCTTCCACCCACTTAGAAACATAATCCACAACCAAAAGAATATAAGTAAAACCTGAAGATGATGGAAAAGGTCCCATGAAATCAATGCCCCAAAAATCGAAAATTTCACAAACTAAAATGGGATTAAGGGGAATTTGATTCTTTGAGCTTAAAGAGCCCATCTTTTGACATTTATCACAACTTGCATAAAAGACATAAGAGTCACTGAAAATACTTGGCCAGTAAAATCCACTCTCTAATACTTTTCTTGCAGTCCTTTGAGGACTAAAATGCCCTCCACAAGCACAAGAGTGACAAAATGTTAATATAGAAGGTACCTCATGTTGATCCACACATCGTCTAATCATTTGGTTAGCACAATATTTCCACAAATATGGCTCATCCCAAACATACCTCTTGGCTTCTTTCTTGATCTTGTTTTTTTGCCATCGAGTCAAATATGGTGACGATGTAGTTCACAATATCGGCATACCATGGGGAAACTTTTGCTGAAAATAAACTCTCAACTGGAAAATGCATCATGAATGAGAGTTGAGTCATCGGGAGAAACAATCCTGCTAAGATGATCAGCTACAGGATTTGACTTTCCGCTCTTTTCCTTGATTTCTATATCAAACTCTTGTAAGAGTAATACCCATCGAATGAGTCTAGGCTTCGAATCCTTATTTGCAAGTAGATACCTAATAGCTGCATGATCAGAATAAACAATGACTTTAGAACCTAGCAAATAGTGACGGAATTTATCTAAAGCAAAGACAATAGATAACAATTCTTTTTCATTTGTTGAGTAGTTGGATTGTGAATTATCAAGTGTCTTTGAAGCATAATAAATGACATGAGGAATTCGGTCTTTTCTTTGCCCCAACACTGCATCAACTATCACAATTAGCAATTTAGCTAGCAAATTTTTTACTCATGTAAACATCATCAGTTGTGATACATGTAATTATTATTGATATCAAACATTATGCTAAATCAATGACAACAAATTCAATCAAGGTTCATAGAGTAAAGTTTAAAACTCTACACGAAACGTTTCAAATAGTCAATTGGGAATTGAAAACCCTAAGAATCCCAGTTCAAGTTCAATATGGACTAGGATTTTCTTATTGGGCCAAATGGACCCATAAGAACTCAATTTGACTATCTTGGGCTTAGAACCCTTAAATGGGCTCTAAATGGACCCACATTCATAAAACTTAACATCTTGGGCCATAATTAGCCTAAAATGGATTGATTTACCTACATTGGGCCTTGATGGGCCATATATGATTCTATTTTCCCTAATGGACTCTTATTGGACCATGAACCATTCTAAGGGCCCAATGGGCCGAAAAGTAATAATTTGGGCCTTGTGATTTCAAACTAAAATAACTAATGGCCCAAAACTATTCAACTCTTTCTCCTAGCCCAAATCTCGGCCCAATACGAATATATATATATATAAGAGATGGGAAAAGGTTGGATTAAGAGCTTGACAACACATTGTTAACCAACATGTTTCAAGGGCATCACATATTTCTAAGAGTTAATAACCTTCATGCAAAAAATCTAATCTCTTTTCCCCTCTCTTCTTATTTCTTCAGCCGAGAACAACAAATCTCACACACACACACACAATATCAAACTTCCTTCAATACACTCTCAAGAAAATCCATTCCCTTCCATCAAAAGTTTTCGAGATTTAGAGCATTCCAAGGAGGTTTTCATCTAAAAACGACTTCAAGTTACACTCTAGTGGTAAGATCTCACAAACCTAAGTAACATATTTTCTTTCTAAACTCATTCACTCCTCTTACCACCTTAATTTTGTGATCATGCTCCCTAGAACTCACCAAAATTCGAAGGTCCCCTCAAAGAGCTTGCTAGAGCCAAAAATCACATCAACTTCTTCCATTTCTTCTTAAAAACCTGAAACATCAAAGCAAAGGTGAGTTCATACCCCCTTTTTTTCGGTTTTACATGTTTTTGGGGGAAGAATATAAGTGTTATGTATAGATCTATGTGTTTATGCATGTTATGTATGATTTTATTGGTTATTATTGTGAACACATGGAAATACTTGACATATCTCGAAATCTCTAACACAAACGAGTGAAATTCATAACTAGAACACACTAGTCATCATACTACAAAGATCAAAGTGCTCTATATGCTTAAGATGCGAAAAACAAAACAAAAATCTTGCATAAGAATCATTTGACAAATAAAGTAAAGTTTAGGGTTAAAAGTGACATTTTTGGTTTTTATAATGATCAAAGAGATCATATTTGCATGAAACTGAGTTTTTATGATAATCACCCTTTTCAAAGGACCAAAGATGTAAATTTTAGCATAATGGGCTTAAATATTGGGCCTTACGATTTTTTGGGCCCAAAATGCAAAAAAGGTGAATTTTTAGGGATTAAAATATTATTTTATCAAAACTTGAGCTAAAATCGAAAATAAACAAAATAAGGGTTAAAAATGACACTTATTTCTAAATTGGGCCAAAAATGCAAAGTTTTCAGAATTTGGGCCAAAAATGTAAAATTTATGGAAAATAGGCCAAAAATGTAAACTTTTACCAAATAAGAGCTGGAAATGTCAATAATGGTATTTTGGGCTGAAATTGTAAATTAATTTATAATTGGGCCGAAAATGCCAAGATTAATGATTTAATGGGCTAAAAATGTTATTTTTCACCAAAAAGGTCCAAAATGTCATTTTATTCAAACAAGGGATGAAAATGAAATTTTCTGTGAAAAAGTGGCTGAAATTATCAAATATGTATCTCGGGCCAAATTTGTCAATTATTAAACATTTGGACCAAAGATATAAACTTTTATAAGTTAAGGTTTAAAATGGTAATTTTTAAATTTAAATAAAATAAAAATATCGTTATAACCAAACATTAGACTTTTATAACATTACTAGTAAAGGTTTCGACTAAAAGTATCATGCTATAACAAACATACAAAATACAACAACGATACGATTATTGGGCTTAGTATTCTCCATACATGCTTATTGGGCCTCTGTGGTCCATTTGCATGTTTATTGAACCCAATATAATCATTACATGTCTATTGGGCCTTAGTGACCAAATTAAATGCTTAATGGACCTAAATTAGCCTTTAACTGCTATTAGGCCTTAGTGGCCTATTTGCATTGCTG
This sequence comes from Lactuca saligna, assembly GCF_052625555.1. Lineage (NCBI taxonomy): Eukaryota > Viridiplantae > Streptophyta > Magnoliopsida > Asterales > Asteraceae > Lactuca > Lactuca saligna. Next base: position 76,238 of record NC_136418.1, on the reverse strand, counting down.
ATTTGGCCTGAGATATCCATCACATGCTTAATGGGCTATAACGTGTCTGTTGCATACCTAACAAGCCTGGAAATAACTTACATGACTAGTGGACCATAGTTGTCCTTCTTCATGTTTGTTGGTCTTTATCCTTTCGCATTCATATATCATCTGGTGATAGTAAATCAAAATACAATTAACGGTATACAAATTCAAAAGGTAATAATTGTGATCTAGTGAGACCTTTGTTGATAACTTTGTAAAAATGATCACGGGTAAAGTCTCTTTCTCTCCAAGATACGCATACCTGAGATGCTTAGGTAAAGTTTTGAGTTCCAATTCCGGTGTCTGCACAATAGAAGGAACAAGTTTCTCATTAGGCATAGGTAATTTCAGCTTTGGAACATCCAACCTCATTTTCTTCTTTTAGTCTATGCAAGATACAACTTACAAAATCTCTTCACCAATTTTAAATTGCTTGGACAGTTTTTCCACTCCTTCCTTTTGAAGATTCCTGTAAAAAATGAGAGCTAACACATAAAGATTAGACAAATCAAAACACTCTTCGGTTAATGGTTCAATAACATCCACAAAATTCAAAGATGAAATATCACATGGATATCTGATAACATCATAGATGTTAAAATTTATCACTTCCCCATCAAATTCCATGGACAATGTACCATCACAAACATCAATTTTTGTCCTAGCTGTTTTCAAAAAGGGTCTCCCTAAAAGAATTAAACTCAATTTTTGTGAGTCATCATCATCCATGTCAAGGACATAAAAATCTGCTGGAAACACTAACTCATTCACTTGGAGTAAAACATCTTCTAGCACACCTTTTGGATGTACTAAAGATCTATCAGCCAATTGAATGATTACCCCGGTCTTCTTCAATGTGCAAATATTTAAGGTTTTGAAAATAGAATATGGCAAAACATTAATAGAAGCTCCTAGTTCTAGCATAGCTCGTGGAACATGAAGATTACCTAACTTGCAAGGAACTGTGAAAACACCCGGATCCTTACATTTTTGAGGTAATCTTTCATGTAACACTGCAGATACATTTTCACCTACTTTGACAGTTTCATTCCCTTTCAATATTTTCTGGGATGTGCATGATTCCTTAACGAATTTAACATACCTAGGGACTTGTTTGATGGCATCAATAAGAGGAATATTTACCTCAACCTTTCTGAACATCTCCATGATTTCATTGTCTTCCCTTTCACGCTTTTACTTGCTTAACCTTGTGGGAAATGGAGGAGTAACTTTTGCTTCAATGGGTACTTGCTTTGACGGTGTTTTTGACTTCTCTTCTTCTTTCTCTAGGTCCATCTCTTCTTCTTCTTCAATCATCTTTTGTAACATCCCAAATTTTGAGGCCAAAATTTTCATTTTTAAATAAGTGGTTCTCAACATAGTTTACCAAACAACATCTAAATAGATAAAACATAATTGTCATGTTTGAAAAACCATATCAACAAAAGTGATGTAAATCAGAGTACAATCCCAGGAATCTCTTTGCGGAAATCATGTGTGTGTGATGCGCTGCTACACCGCCGACTCCTTCCCCTTAGACGAAGAGGTACCTAAAACCAAAACTAAAACCGTAAGCACAAAGCTTAGTGAGTTCCCCCATCATACTGCATACCAAATAATATCGTTGTCATCTTTCAACCGGTAACTATCATCGGTATCTTTCAACCGGTAACCACCATCGGTATCTTTCAACCGGTATCTTTTAAGCGGTAACTGGGGACTATTTCACCCGCTACTACTACCATACAATAGCAAGATATGACATACAGTCAGGCATAACGGGTACTGACCTACCCCTTGGTCATAACGACCTATCCCTGGGAAAGACTATTCCATATCATTATCACTGACACATATATCATACAACACAAGCATGTCTCATGACCTAATCACATAATCAACCATGATAATTATCACAAAGACAATTATCCTCTAATTACCCGTGTTGGTGGGCCGACAATGTGGCCTTAGACCTACCCCTACTGGATGGTAACTCACCTCGATGTCATGTAGTGTCTGAACTGCCCTCAGTGTGATGGTCGGATCTCCTCGACTCCTCAATCCCTACACGACAATCCTAAAGTCATCAATAGAACATACAACCCTAACCAGGGTCAACCCAAACTAGTCAAGTCAAAATTGGTCAAAGTCACTAACCCGATCAAACCCCGACTCTACTCGTCGAGCCTAGAAAGAACTCGACAGGTTCTTCTTCATTTAAACCATCAGGACTATCTTCATCCGACTCGTCGAGTTGTATGAACAACTCGTCGAGTTCATCTCCAAAGGTTCGGAGATTGCCTTGGACTCGCCAAGTCTGTTCGTGTACTTGTTAAGTCCCATGATTCTCAGCTCATTTTTCTCGTCTAAACGTCTACGACACCTCCCTCCCTAACAACTGATCCATTCATAGAATGGATTTGGTGGTCATTACACCTTGACTAGCCGAGTCCCAAGAACAACTCGGCGAGTCCATCCTTGACCATTACAATACAGTCAATTTAAATGGGTATTAACACATTAAAACCATAGAATTGGCCTCCTAATGTCCATTTTATACGTAAAGTTCCAAACTAGGTGCACATGTAAGGGGTCTTTGGCTCAAAAAGCCTTAAAAGATGGTCTACAAGATGCATGGGGTGTTTATGGAAACAAAGTGGGCATCTTTATGCCATAAGGACCCCCATTAACCCTAGATTTGAAGCACAAACTGACTTTCAATACCCAAATCCGAATACAACCTCTCTAGGGCCTAGAAAGATGTATAAAAGGCCCAAAATGAAGATCTAGACAAGGTTTCAGCTTTGTACCTCTAAAAAGCTGGAAATATGCTCAAAACTCTGGATCTTCTTGTTCCCATTAGATCTTACAAGCCCCTTTCTCCTTCTTCAAGCTTAAAATGCACAATATAACACCACAAGGCTCAAGAACACACTAAAAACGGCTAAGGTTACGATATGAGGTCTTCTGGGAGCATAAGGGACGATGGAGGCTGCAATGAGGCGTTTAATTAGGGTGGAAACCCTCGGATTTAGGGTTTCACTCACACAGTACCTACTCGCCGAGTCAGCCTTCTGACTTGTCGAGTAGGTCACTTAAAATGTCCGCGGGTCCCGACTTTACTTGACTAGTTGGGCCTCCAACTCGTCGAGTCCCAGACAAAAATACATAAATGTTTAAATTAATTGCGTACCGGGAATCATGTGTTAAAAATTTCCCCCACTTATTTTAGACTTTGTCCTCGAAGTCTGCTGCTCAATCCTAAAAAAGCTTGGGGTAATGCTCTCTCATCTCGTCCTCCAGCTCCTAGGTCCATTCTGAGCCCTTGCGGTGCTGCCATTGCACCTTTACCAGTTCCACCATCTTTTTCCTCATATCCCTTGACTTCCGGTCAAGGATTGCCACTGGCCGCTCGATGTAGTGCACGCTGCCATCAACCTGGATATCCTCCAAAGGTACCACCGCCGAGTCATCTACCTAGCATTTCCGCAACTGGGAGACATGAAAAGTGTTATGAATATGACGCTCAGCAGGAAGATCCGACCTATATACCACCTTGCCCACCCGGGCTATAACCCTGAAAGGTCCAATATACCTGGGGCCCAACTTTCCCTGCTTCTTGAATCGGATGACACCCTTCTAGGGTGACACCTTTAGGAGTACCATATCCCCGACCTGGAATTCCAGGTCCGACCGTCGCTGGTCGGCATAGCTTTTCTGCCGACTCTGAGCAGTCTGAAGCCTGCTCCGAACCTGCTGGATCCTCTCTATCATCTTGAGTACCACCTCAATACTCCCCATGACCATCTGACCAACCTCACCCCAGCATATCGGGGTCCTGCACTTCTTCCGGTACAACATCTCAAAGGGAGGATGTAACGCCCAAGTTTCAGGGCTAAGAATTTTTGACAATGTAATAGTCTAGGTCAACTATTGTAACTCTTTTTGAAGTAATAAAGATGAAATATTTGAGTATTATGTGAATTATGTGTATTTATGTGCTTATTATTTAATTATAAATGTATAATTAATAAAGAATAAAAATAAGCGTCAAAATTAAAGTGTGAGATAAGCCCGATATCTTTATATAAAGTTGTAGTGGTCGAAACAAGGATTCCGGATATATAAAGAACGCCGAAATCCGAGTTATAACAAAGAAGTTATGACCTGTCGAAGTTTTGCGACAGAACCGGCACGATACCGGAAAGCGTAAATAGTGAATTTATGATAGAGCGAGATTTAGCCTTAGCGATCTAAACGAAAGTCATAGAATACGTTAAACCAAGAGCTTACATAAAAAGAACGCTCAAATCTGACTTCGTATGAGGAAGTTATGATTTTTTGAAGTTTCAGATTAGCAGTGTACAGCCCGAAATTCGAATATTAGATCGAGCGGTTTTTAGCTGACACGACCTGAACAAGTATCGAAGATCTCATTAAGAGTAGCGTAACGAGAAAAAGATGGGCGAAAACGAACGTCAGATGAAGAAGTTATGAGAATTTAACGGACCAATCATGTCCCAGCCTGTTAATAATATAACTTTTAAAATAGAGTCAAAATTATCCGACAGAGTCTAAACGAAAGTTGTAGAGTACGTTCCCACCTTCACGTGGATATAAATAACATCGAAAACGGAGCTCGTATGCGAAAGTTACGAATTTTTAAAGTTGAAGCATGAAATTGCGAAGTCTGTTGCTAAATCGATGACGTGGCAGCACCACAACCGTCCGATGATGGTCTCAAAAGTCGCTTCGGATTGCAACACGTCGCCCCTCGCATTACGCCCAGCGTCCGAGCTTGGAACGCGCCGCGTACGCGAACCCTTCCCTCGGTCCAGCTTGAGCCACATCGCACCGTCCAGAGCTTGCTACCTGCTATTCTTATCCGAGGACTACGCCCCGCGTAACCTCCCTACGCCCAACGTACTTGTGAGGCCTCACACCTATAAAAGGGGGTGCGAGGGCAGCCGGTTTTTCACACCTTTCTTCAGTCTCTCTCTAACTTCTTTCTCTCTCTATGTGTCCTAAACACTCCTAAACCCTAGGAAACCTCCCTAGCACCCGAAGGAAGCCCCGAGGCTCCTGGAGTCCCGAGAAAAAGGGTCTTTCGGTTTCGAAACGCTGCTCCAAATAAAGTCCGATTTTCTTTAAAATCCATAGTAAGTGAGCTACGCTTACCCAATTTTTAATATAGCTTTCAAATAATTATAAGAATGTTATTAGGTACTTAAAATAATTATTTAGGCTATTATTATGACTTATATTGAGTGTTAATGTTATTTAACGCTTATATAATAATAATAATAATAGTCAGACTATTAATTTGTCACGGTTACCATTAGACTAAACCCTAGTGGTATTGGTACTAGGTTTTATCGAAGGAAAATTGTTTTGAGAGTATCGAAGCGTTGTCCGAGTGCTGAGTCACCACTTTTCAAGTGAGTTCATAGTTACTTTCAGCTTACACATAGATATGAAGCATTTTATATGAATTACGTGCTATGTGTGCATATTATTTGAATACTTGCAATCTATGTTGGATGAACGTTTTTATACACGTTTTCAATGATTTAAGCTGTATATTTATTTTATATCTACGAAAATGTTGGGGTAAAACATGGGGAGATGTAATAGGTGATGTGTGATAAAATAATGAGAGGCCTCGATGTTGATGTTGTTGATTATGTTATCTAGCGGAATATGGATGACGATCACGGACTCTTCTAGACAGTCCAGTGGAACGCTGGCAGGATCGCAACCTGTAGGTGTTTGTGAACGATATGTTCACCGGTGTACTCCATCCCCCACATGGTTGCCTTTAGGACATTTATTGCTAAGGAATCCCCTTAGCAGTAGTGTCCATCCCGATGATGATCCTTAGGCTAGGTCCCTTATGATAGGTGTTTAGGGATGTAAAGTGAGGATAACGGGAATTTTTAATCGGGTTATTGATTGATTGATGAAATTAATAAGCTTATTTATTGTGGGTTGAAAACCCTATGTGCTCACCAGGCTCACCAGCCTGACCCACTCAGTTTCTTGTATTGCAGGTAGTGGCGCATGAGCATAGATGTGATGTTTTGGATGAGGCCTGTAGATATGAAATAATGTAGTAAGGCTTATATTGTACTGTTTATGCTTTTAATCTGTATCGAACATGACATCGCAAGTCTTTTAATGAAATACATTTCTTAGGAAATGCTTTTGATAATCTTTATCATATTTTGTTTTGGGACAAATTCCGCAACACTTTTATTTAAAATGTTACTCTGATTTTAAACCAAGCATAAACAAAATCGCTCTTTTCTGGCCGTGAAAATGGGGATGTCACAGAGGACAGTCGATATTCTCATGATAGCTGTTATTATAGGAGAACTCTGCCAACGGGAGGTAAGTATCCCAACTACCTCCAAAATCCAAAACACACGCTCGCAGCATATCCTCTAGAGCCTGGATGGCCCGCTCACTCTAACCATCCGTCTGCGGGTGGAAGGCAGTGCTAAAGTGCAGACGAGTACCCAGCTCGTCATGGAACTTCCTCCAAAACCTGGAAGAGAACCGCATATCCCTGTCGAAAATAATGGAAACAGGTACCCTGTGCCTCGCCAGCACCTCCCTGGTATAGATATCAACCAACTTCTTGGCCAAAATGCTCTCCTAAATCGGAATGAAATGAGCGATTTTGGCCAATCGATCAACGGTGACCCATATCGAGTCTACCCCTCGTGCGGTCCTGGGAATCTTGGTGATAAAATCCATAGTAATATCTTCCTATTTCCACATGGGGATGTCCAACGGCTACGTCTTGTCGTGAGGCCTCTGGTGCTCGGCCTTGACCTTCCTGCAAGTCAAGCATCTTTCAACATACCAAGCAACATCCCGTTTCATACAAGGCCACCAAAAATCAGGATGAAGATCTCTGTACATCTTCGTCGCTCCAGGGTGAACAGAATAACTGTCACACCCCAAAACCAAGAACGGCGGAAACGTTCTGGGGCGGAGGACGTCATGTAAAGTATCACAACACAATAAATGTAAATAAGCAAACAACATCATCCATTGCATTAAATATATAATTTTCATACAAGCGTTTTCTGTACAATTTTAGACACCAAAAATATAATGTAAATCAAAATAATATGATGAGTCTTGAATGCGCTCTATCTTCTCAAAAGCTGGCATCGGTACCTGTCTACTGATGACCTGAGAATACAAGTTATTTTGAAAGAGTTTGTCAGCATTAAGCTGGTGAGTTCATAAGTATTTTAGTGTTGATGTTTGTTATCAAAACGTTTGAACCTGTCGTAAGTATAAGTTGTAAATTGTATGTAAGTGTTTGTAAAAGTTTGAATCTCTCAGAAAAACCTATATTTTCTATTAAAGTAGCCTTCTACCAGGGCTTAAATGTTTTGTATGCTCGTTTGTTGTAAAAGTGTGTAATTTCCCAAGTGTAACTATCATTTAGCAAAATATAGTTTGTACATTAATGTTTAAGTGAGGTTATCACTAAAAATATGTAATGGGTAAATCATTGTAGTACTGTAGTTTTGTTTTATAGGAACTACTGTTGTACTAACTACCTTAAACCGGATTTATATTAAGGTATAATGTGATAATTGCACCATACTATCGATTGATAACAACGACATAAAGAACGGTCGTGATAACGGAATGACGTTTGGCACCCGCAGACCTGCAGGTCCGGCTGTAGCTAGCAGCAAGGTGTAGGATAGTCAATCCAGTATAGATCTATACGCAAACTCAATGCTCTCCCTCCAAGAGAATTCTGGCTACAACTCGGGCCATGACATTTAAGGCATGCTCCGATACAGTGGATCACAATTTTTATCGTATTCTTGTATGTGTAATGAAATGTGTCTCGTTCTAGTATAGTTGTATATGTTCTCATAGTATAGTTGTATATGTTCTCTTCCTAGTATAGTTGTATATGTTCTCATCCTAGTATAGACTCATGAATGAACTGACTCGTTGATCTAGCAGTTGTAATAGTATGATCCTGTGTTACCCCGATGGTAACTTACTAATGGTGTGTCTAGTACGTATGAATATGGAAGTACTTTTATGTCTATATATGTATATTTGATATATAATTAATATGGAAACGACCTTCGGATGGTCACCCGAAATTCCACCAGACCACATCCAAATCGAGGAAAAGGAAATAGGGCAGGTGGCTTTCCTAAGCCCTTTAAACATTATTTATACATCTATACATATATGGGCATGCAATTTATAAGTAGTAAAACAAAGTTTAAGTAAAAGCATTTGATAAGTAAAAGAGTTTGTAAAACATTTTGAAGTAAAACAGTTTGAACAGTGATAAAATCATTGGTTTCCTAGTTATTAATCACATGTGATTAATGCAATCACATGTGATTAAAGCGATAACTATAAGTATTTAACTTGTATTCCCCCCCCCCCCCCCATAAAGTATTTAAACATTTAAAATCATTTCAAAGATTAATATAAGGGGTATGAATTCACTTGAAAGTTTTAAGATAGCGAGATGGAAAACCGGGCAGAGTTTCGTCTTGGGAAACGGATTTTTCTCGGGATTCTCGGGAATCTCGGGAGTAAAATCGACCCTCGGGACTTGAGCAAAAAGACCAGAGCTTCGGGTTTGAACGGGCACGGAAATCGAGGCAAGATCGTGAGAGAAAGAGAGAAAATGAGCAAAATTTTCGGAAAGCCTCGCATCCCTTTTATAGGGGTGCTGAACCGCCTCGGTACGTGGGGCGTACGAGGGTACGCAGCGCGTACTGGGGCGTCATCGCTTACGTATTTCAGATGGGGCGGTTCGGATGGGACGGCGGGTCGGATAGCTTCGCATAGGGGCGACGTGGACGGACCGAGACCAAGGCCCTCGGGTACGCAGGGCGTACAGGGTTACGCGGCGCGTACCTCGGATGAGGACGTTGACTCTTCCTTCGTATATTACCAAGAGTTTTTAATTATTTTTATATTTATTTTAAATAAACTTCTAAAATTCATATCTCCTTCATACGAACTCCATTTTCGACGTTCTTTATATCCACGCGTAGGTGAGACTACACTCTACATCTTTCGTTTAGACTCCGTTAGCAAATTCCGAAATTGTTTTTATTATTTATTTATTAAATGACGTGATTAAGGAATTTCTTTAAAAATTCATAACTTCTTTATCTGTCGTCGCTTTTTGCCAGACTTTTTACCGCTGAAATACCATTGACGAGACCTTCGATTCTCGTTTAGGTCATTCCGGCCAAAAGTCACTCGATCTCCAATTCGAGTTTTTAGTTGTCTGTTGCTAAGCTGAACTTGGAAAAATCATAACTTAATATACGAAGTCGGATTTGGGCGTTCCTTTTACGTACGGTCATGGTTTGATGACATTTAAACATAGGAGAAATTTAAATAGGAACTTTTTGGACTTTTTAATATCGAAGTTAATTTTATTAACTCAAAAGTGGTTACAATACTTGACTTTTTAGGTCACTACAAAGAGTTGAAATATCGGGTTGTCACAATAACGACACTTGTGGGCCTCGTCCATCAGCACCTGTCGTACCCTGCCCCAATACGACACTTATACCCTTCTATGTAGGGTCAACAATCCTTGACTGTCGTAGTCAAAGGAGGCCACTTGTCATATAATCCGCTCGCACTTCTGACGCTCCTCCTTCAGGCCCTCGGTCTGTGCCTCGTGGATCTGCTCCAACAGCGGAGTCACGAACGTCATCCTCATGCATATATCCTTGATCAGTGCTACCTTGCGGCTAAGCGCGTCGGCCACGACATTGGCCTTCCCTGGGTGGTAGAGGATCTCACAATCATAATCCTTCACCACATCAAGCCACTGACTCTGCCTCGTGTTCAGATTTGGCTGATCCATAAGGTACCTCAGGCTCTTATGGTCCGTGTAAATGGTACACCAGACCCCATAGAGGTAATGGCGCCAAATCTTGAGGGCGAAAACAACGGCCCTCAACTCTAGATCGTGCGTCGGATAGTTTGCCTCGTTAGACTTTAGCTACCTTGAAGCGTAAGCGATAACATGCCCTCTCTGCATCAATACTACGCCCAATCCTGAGATGGACACATCGCAATATACAACAAATTCTCCATGCCTTCTGGCAGGGCTAAGACTGGCGCCTCACACAATATCTGTCTCAGAGTCTCAAATGCAGCCTGCTGCTCAAGCCCCGAGCGAAAGACCACAGCTTTCCTTGTCAACCCTGTCAAGGGCACGACTATCTTGGAGAAGTCCCGAATGAACCTCCGATAATTGCCTACCAGTCCCAGAAAGCTCCGAATCTCATATGGAGACCTCAGAACCTCCCATCTCATCACAGTTTCCACTTTGGCTAGGTCAACCGAAATCCCATTCTGGTAGACAAGGTGCCCAAGAAACTGCACCTCGCGCAACCAGAACTCACACTTGGAGAACTTAGCATACAAGTTCTACCTCCTCAAAGTAGCCAGAACCTCTCGCAAGTGCTCCTCATGCTGCTCTTGCGACTTGGAATAAACCAAGATGTCATCGATAAAAACTATCACGGACCGATCCAACATCGGTCTGCACAGGCGGTTCATGAGATCCATGAACACGGTAGGAGCATTGGTGAGCCCGAAAGGCATCACCACAAACTCATAGTGACCATAGCGTGATCGAAATGCAGTCTTCTGCACATCCTCCTCTCTGACCCTCATCTGGTGATATCCTGAACGCAGATCAATCTTGGAGAACCATGATGCTCCCCATAGTTGTTTAAAAAGGTCATCAATCCTCGGGAGTGGGTAACGGTTCTTCACCGTCACCTTATTCAGCTCCCGATAATCTATACACATCCGATGCGACTTGTCCTTCTTCTTCACGAACAAAATCGGGGATCCCCAAGGTGAACTGCTCGGTCTAATGAATCCCTTGTCTACCAGCTCCTGCATCTGTGTAGACAACTCCTATATCTCAGGAGGAGCCAACCGATACGGTACCTTGGCTATCGGAGCTGAACGACGGACTAGGATGATCCTATACTATACATGCCTCTCCGGAGGTATCGCAGGCAACTCCTCAAGGAATACGTCTGCAAACTCTCATACCACGGGCACATCGCCCACCGTCGCCCTTCCCGCCTCCTGGGTATCCATAACATAGGCAACAAATCCTGCACAACCATGCTGACGGTAGCGCCTAGCCCTCACTTCCGAACATATAGTTGGTCTTCGTTGTGGCCTCTTTCCCTGAATTACCAGCTCTCCCCCTCTTGGGGCCCTAATCTGTACCAACTGATGTGCGCAGTCAATCAGTACGGCATTAGGGCTCAGCCAATCCATACCAATAATAACCTTATTCCCCCGCAAAGGTACGGGGAACCAGATCCACCAAATAACGTTCCTCGAACAGTTTCAAAACACAACCTCAGTAGACCTCTGATGCTCGCACAAACCGGTCGTCCACAATATCGACCTCCAAAGGGAAATCTAGCATGTCCGACGACTCGGGAAACTTCTTGCTAAGCGCAAGAGAAACAAATGATCGGGTAGCACCCGAATCAAACAATACATGTACTGGGATGCCGTTCACATGGAACGATCCTAAACAAAGCACACACATAACATGTTAAAATCACTGCGACATATCATAAAAGTATAAGGAAGAAATCATACCCGTCACCACATCGGGAGCAGCGCGTGCCTCCTCGCCTGTCAACTGAAATGCTCGGCTCCGCACCACTGGAGCCTCTACCTTGGCCTTGCGTCCATCCGTCACCCGTGCCGATGCTGGGGTCGACGCCACCACCAGTGTTGTTGCTGTCGCTGCTGTAAATCTAGGGAAGTTGGCCTTTTTGTGGCCCCGCTGATTGCAATGAAAGCAAATCACATCTGATGTCTGAACTGTGGGAGTAGGGGCAGTGCAATCCCTACCAAAATGTCCTGTCTTGTCGCACTTGTAGCAGCCGGAACCCGACCCAGTGCTACAAACTCCCTCATGTGAACGACCGTACCTCCCACAACGGTCCTTTTCTGCTGGCCCTTCGACCTCACATCGAATCCCTTGGGTTTCTTCCCCAAAACCCTCGTACCTTACGTAGCCTCTGCCTTCCTCTTTGTGAGGTGCTCCAAGTCTATCTCCCTCTCCCGCGCCCTCGCAATCATGGATTCCAAGGTCGGGCAAGCCGAATAGCTGACATGATCCCTGATGTCAGCCCTCAACATATCATGGTAGCGGGTCTTCTGCATCTCCTTATCTCCCGCATACTGAGGGACCAACAAATCCCTCTCCCGAAACTTGGTGGTGATCTCCACCACAGTCTCCGTATCCTGTCTCACATCAAGAAACTCCCTGGCCAGCTGCTGGAGCTCGACCGTCGGTGTGAACTCAGCCCTAAATCGGGTCACGAAATCCGACCAAGTCATAGCCTCAATGGTTGGGGCTCCCAACGAGTCACCGACTAACTCCCACTAATATATGGCTCGATCCCTCAAACAACTTGCAGCAAAATGGACCTTCGACCCTTCCGGGCAGAAGCTCGTCAACTGCGCAAACTCGATGTTTGCGATCTATCTCCTGGCAGCAATGGGGTCCCACCCCATGGAATTCTGGTGCACCAATTCCTCGGAAGTCCTTGAAGGACAGTATGCGTGTACTCGTCTGGCTAGATGCCAGATCACTCATGAATGCCCGGAGGCGATCCTCCATTAACTCAACAATCCCCTCATTGATCCACCCGAAAATGATGGGGTCGAATCAAGGATACCTCTAGTGATCTCAGACGTGATGAACTCGCGTAAGCCGTCATCCACCCGCTCGGATCGCGCACCCGAGCCTGATGCAGAACCGGATCCAGACCCTGAACCTCCTGTTCCATTACGTGTAACCACCATTCTGAAATAAAACATGTAATTTTCAGGGTCATACATACTCATAAGAGGCATCACACACTTCCCAAATTTCCTGGTTCCATCATTGGAGGGTTCAAATGTCTTTGAGCTTCTCGGGAAGGCTTGTAATCTTCTTCCATAAGGATCTTGTGCATGCAAAGTGAAGGACTTAGCCTTTTGATGTCGGTTATAGTCCACGCAATAGCTTCCTTATACTCCTTTAAGATGGTGACAAGCTCTTCCTCTTCCTTTGTTGATAACTTTGTAGAAATGATCACGGGTAAATTCTCTTTCTCTCCAAGATACGCATACCTGAGATGCTCGGCTAAAGTTTTGAGTTCCAATTTCGGTGCCTGCACAATAGAAGGAAAAAGTTTCTCATTAGGCATAGGTAATTTCAGCTTTGGAACATCAAACCTCATTTTCTTCTTTTGGTCCATGTAAGATACAACTTCCAAAATCTCTTCATCAATTTTAAATTGCTTGGAAAGTTTTTCCACTCCCTCCTTTTGAAGATTCCTGTCTAAAATGAGATAACACATTAAGATTAGACAAATCAAAACACTCTTCGGTTAATGGTTAAATAACATCCACAAAATTCAAAGATGAAATATCACATGGATATCTGATAGCATCATAGATGTTAAAATTTATCACTTCCCCCATCAAATTCCATGGATAATGTACCATCATAAACATCAATTTTTGTCCTGACTTTTTTCAAAAATGGTCTTCCTAGAAGAATTGAACTCAATTTTGGTGAGTCATCATCATCCATGTCAAGGACATAAAAATCTGTTGGAAATGCTAACTCATTCACTTGGACTAAAACACCTTCTAGCATACCTTTTGGATGTACTAAAGATCTATCAGCCAATTGAATGATTACCCCGGTCTTCTTCAATGTGCAAATATTTAAGGTTTTGAAAATACAATATGGAAAAACATTGATAGAAGCTCCTAGGTCTATCATAGCTCGTGGAACATGAAGATTACCTAACTTGCAAGAAACCGTGAAAACACCCGGATCCTTACATTTTTGAGGTAATCTTTTCTGTAACACTGCAGATACATTTTCACCTACTTTCACAGTTTCATTCCTTTTCAATATTTTCTTAGATGTGCATAATTCCTTAACGAATTTAGCATACCTAGGGACTTGTTTGATGGCATCAATAAGAGGAGTATTTACCTCAACCTTGTGAAATATATCCATTGACAATATTCCAATGATGATCATTTCATATGGTCCTCTCTTTGTGAAATAGATCCATTGACAATATTCCAATGATGATCATTTCACAATTCCAATCCTTGTTGTAAATGCAAGAATACCAAACTCTTGCCATTTACTGTAATCTGTTAGATTCTAAACTTATATGCAATGATCCCCTTGTAATGACTATGCACAGAAGTCACAAAGACTTGGCAACAGACATTACAAAGTATTTCCAATGGAAAGCAATTCCATGGAAATGAAGTCTCAAATTCAAAGTACATTCCTTTGAACATCCTTCTTAGCATTAAGTTCTTTAATCTTACACAGATTCAAAAATAACTTCCACCTATGGAGACAATTCCATATTACCATTTTGACCATCACTTCTGAACAAGAGTTGCCTCTTTTCAAAATATGTCAATATGGTCCTTACTCTATACTTCTAAATGTCCATGAGCAACCAATCTTTGGTAAACCTCAGATTTTACTCGACAATTTGCTTAATCATTTTAGTCATTTCCAGTTCTATTCCTTTTTCCCTTTTAATGCCCTAAGCATTAGGAAAATTTAGAATGGATGAATATTATAGTACATGCAATCGATCATATATCCGAAGCATATGGGACACGATTCATGCTATAAAATTTTTATTTGCCATGTTCTCAAAATTCGAACTATAAAGAGGTATGTCGTAATCATAATCGAATTTTGAGAACGCACCATATATAGATCCATTGACAATATTGTCAAGAGGATCTATTTCCCATTTTGGATTAGGAAAAATAAATTGAGACTTTTATTATGACTTCAGAAGTGTCGAAACTAAATAGAAACACACGTATTACACCCTCGAATTCATTGGAAAAGTTTTTAGTTTACGACCAATTCGGGTTACGACCATTTAATCAGGTACGACCATAAACTCCGTTTAACGTCGGGATCGGGTGGATCCCCACCTGGCCGCAAACTAAAACCTAATATAAGGGTTGAGTGGCCTTCAATTGAGCTTTTTCCCCACTTCTAAAGCTTCTCTCTCTACTCTCTCTCTATAAGTCGAATTTTGATCGAAAACGCCCCTTTCAAGCTCCAAAATTGTAAGTAATCCTTCCTAACTTGTTGTTTAGCTTGGTATGCATGCAAATTCGTGATTGAATCATCCAAAAGCCTCAAAATCATGTGTTTACGGCTGAGGAACACCCTCCCCCCCCCCCAAAAAAAAAAAAAAAAAAAAAAAAAAAACCGTAAACACCCATAAGTGGGTTTTAAAGCCCCAAAACCCCTCCAAAACCCTTCTAATGCTTACCTATGACTTAGAAACTAGCATACATGAACTTAGGACCCCAAAATCATGTCTTAATGGGAGTAAACATGAGTTTACGGCCTATGAATGAGAGTTTATGACCTATGAATGTTCTTGGGTCGTAAACTCCCTTAAAGGGTGCAAAGTTTCCCTTTCTTCCTTCCTTATGCCTAGAACTCAACATAGAATCAACCACCATCGAAGTAGGTACCTTAAACATCAAAGAAACCAAGACCTTATAGAGTTTACGACCGTAAACCCCCAAGGAAATGGTCCTTTGGCCGTAAACTCCGTTAAGGGGTCAAATGGTGCCCTAACTTCCCTCTATGGCTTGTATAAATGACTAGAAACATTGTATGCTTAACCTAGAACCACCAAAGCATGAAATGAAGGGGCTAATATGAGTTTACGGCTGTAAACTCTATGTTTACAGTCGTGAACTCCCCTAAAGGTTCCATTTGAAGCCCTAGTCACTTCCTATGCCCTAAAATTGAACCTAGCTTATTTCCCCAAGTGATATAAGACCTTTGAGCAACCAAAAACACCCCACCCATGAGTTTATGGCCGTAAACTCATGGGGATATGGTATTTGGGCCGTAAACACCTCTAGAAGTCATCCACTTGAAGAGTAAATTCTTATCAAGGCCCTACACTCCTTAGATGCAACCCGTATCACTTCCAACACTTGAGATAAAGTGTTCTCGCGCATCGGAGTGTATTATCTTATTTAATTAGTGGTTCAATGTCTAATTAGATACAATTGTGTATCATTTCATGTTACATAGGACCCTCGCGCACGTTCAAGTCCTAAATTGACACTTAGCATCCTACCTGGCACATTCTCGTCTGGTGAGTTCATACCCCTACACTTTTTCCGAGTTTTTCATGTTTTCAGGTGGGGGGGGATACAAGCAAACCATAAAGGTTTTCTTAACTTAAAAACTGATGTAATTATATGATTTTCTGAAAAAAAATTAGATACTTTATCTCTTTTGTAATATGCGGAGCATAAGGGAGGTTTTCTAAATATAATTACATGGTTTTCAAACAGCGTGGGAACTTAACAAATCATTCAAATTATTATGGGAATAATTTGGGATCTTCATTACTTGTTTTATGGATTCAGATTTCGTACAAAGTCAATAATATAAACTATGTCTGATTTAGTTTATCCATGTTTAATCTAGAGTATCATGTTAAATAATTACTTTGCATTTAATTATTTATACTCTACTTTGTTCCAAACGATTTCGAAACTCGAGAACGATCAATTATCCCGTGAATTAGTTACTACTAGTTGTGAGACTTGTCTTCGTTATACCCTTCGGGGTACCAGTAAATCCTCTCTAGAAGTATAACCAGAGTCTCCTGGAGGGAGAGCGTGAAATTTGTGGATAAATCTATTTGGAACTGACAATCCCACACCTAAACTGCTAGCTACAGTTAGGCGGGCATGCATGGGGTGACAAATTTTGGAATTGATCGACACCTGAAGAACGTCAAGGAGGTCACGGGTCAAATCAGTATTGTTATACAACTCACAATACGTATTAAATTAACTAACTAACTTTGTTCACATATTTCTTTCTTTCTTCCATAGTTTTATTTATGTAATAAAACTACCAGCTTTCGTACTGGAGGGTATTCCAGGGAATCTTAATCTATAGTTTTATGTATTAAAACTACCAACTTTCATACTGGAGGGTATTCCAGGGATCTTAATCTATAGTTTTATGTATTAAAACTACCTAGTTTCGTACTGGAGGGTATTCCAGGGATCTTAATCTGTAGTTTTATGTATTAAAACTACCTAGTTTCGTACTGGAGAGTAATCAAGGGATCATAACTTATGGTTTTCTTAACTTACTGGTGATAGCCACGGTTTTTCTTATCTCATGGAAATCGACTAACATGTTAGAAAATATGAGATTTTCTGGGAAAACATGCATATAAATTTCATAACTCAGTAACAATGGTTTTCGACATTACGACATTCTTTATCAAAGGAAATGAAGTATTTTCACAAGATTTAATAACCAGTTTTCCTTACAAAATATGCTTATGAACTCACCAGCTTTATGTTGATATTTTAAAACTGCTTGTACTCTCAGGTTCTCGTTAGATAGGTACTTCGATCACTTTTGGAGAAGATGGAGCATATAGAAGTCTCGTCTTTACTTTTGTTCGTACTAATGTATATATAAAACATGTATTACTTTACTTTAAAACAAATGTAAATATTTCTATGTAATGTAATGGTTGTGTTTACTATGATTGCTATGTACATTGGTTGTGATACTACGCATGATGTCCTCCGCCCCGGAACGTTTCTGTCATCGGTTTCGGGGTGTGACAAATTTGAAGATCAAACTTGTTGAATTTATAGTTTGACTTAGACATGTGTGGCTGATTTCTTTATCATTTCTGATTCTGAATTCTTAAGTGTTTGTTGTTAGGTTGTAATTTGCACTTGACTTACGTTTAACATCTAGTAATCTTTGATTTGATCTTAATTATGTGTTTAACTGGTTCTCTTTTTCACTTGATCAACAGATTAGGGTTCTTATTAATCTAGTTAATCAAATTGTAAAATTCGTATATGTTTTATGATTTGATGTTAGTAACATGCATTTGATTGGTTGTAATTAGATCAAAATAAGTGTAATCAAATATTAAATGTTCATAATCCCAAGCTCGTGAGGATTGTTGAACATTGTTGGTAATTGTTGCAAGAACTTAATGTCATTTAATGATTTGATGAAAGAGTTTATTTGAATTAAATCAATTAAATGAAGTTTTATTTGAAGAACATGTTTTGAATAAAACACTTTTGTCAACTTGGATATTAGAGTTTATTAGTATCTAAATTACAAACCTAGATTGAACATGAATCACATTCATATTACACTTTACAACATAATACATGTATAGGAATCAGAATCGGAAATGTATTTCTTTTACTGAATTTTGTTATCAATCTTGTTTATTTATGAAGTTTAATTCAAGTTCAAACATAATACCCCATTTTAATATTGTTTGTATGATGTGTGACAATATGGCTAAATAAAAAGTCTCATATTCTTGTGGATCGACTCTGCTTACTCTATACTATCTCTAGTGTATGAAGTAGCAACGACTTGAGTTTTATTGTTATTATTTTATCCCATTATTTGTTGGTTTGACCACTAAACAAATTGGTGCCATTGTCGGGGATACGGTAGTACTAATTGTTTATGCCAAGATCTTTTCGCACAGGTACACCTTTACCAGTTGATATGGAGATAGAGAAATCTGCAAAACAAAGAAGGAAGCAAGCCAAACTTTTAAAGAAACAACAATTCAGAGCTTCTTCTTCAAATCCATCAATCACATCTTCACCAACATCCAAAAATACCACACCACCATCTTCACCTTTACCCGAATCTGAAACCTTTATCCTTACTCCTACCATGGGAGACAACTATGGCCAAAATCCTCCAAATCCACCACCTGAACAAACCTTTAGATAGTGGGCAACTCAAGATGTCACCCAACAACCTTTGTACATTAATTATAGTGCAACAATAAACTTTGAACTCAAGTTTGGACTCATTCATTTGTTTCCTTCATTCCATGGTCTATATAATGAAGACCCACATAAATTCCTTAAGGAATTTCATGTCGTTTGTGTTGGTATGAAGCCACATGAAGTTACAGAATACCAAATTAAGTTAAGGGCATTCGCCTTTGCTTTACAAGATTCAGCCAAAGAGTGGTTATATGACTTACCACCAGGGTCAATCACAACATGGAATGAACTTGCAAGGATATTTTTGGATAAATATTTTCCAGAAATGAGAGCTTCAGCTTTACGTAGAGAAATAATTGGTATCACGCAACAAAAGAGAGAAGCCTTGCATACTTACTGGGAACGGTTTAAAAAGTAGTGTTCAAGATATCCAAAACATGGGATTTCAGAGTATAAATTGTTGCAATATTTTTGTGAGGGAATGTCATCTTGGGATAGGAGATTACTCAATGCATCAAGTGGTGGATCAATAGCTGATAAAACGCCAACATAAATCAAAGCTCTTATAAAAAACATGGCAGAAGAGTCCAAGCATACAATTCAAGAAGAAGAATGGTATAGTGATGCACTAAGAGGAGTGAAAGAAATTTCTACCCAAAAAATTGAGATTCAACTTTCCAATTTGACTAAAGTAGTGATAATGCTTGCAAAGGACAAGGATGTGCAACCACCAACAATTAGAACTTGTGGTATGTAACGCCCGTAGATTAGGGCTAGTCAATTTAGAGACAATAAGCATCAAAAATGACTTTTTGATGGAAGATTATTTAGAATGATTAATCTTAACCAAGTTATAGTATATGTCTCAAGGTTACCAAAAATATAAAGAACGCCGAAATCCGAGTTATAACGAAGAAGTTATGACCTGTCGAAGTTTCCCGACAAAACCGACACGACACAGCGCGACGTAAATAGTGAATTTACGTTACAGAGATATTTATCCAAAACAATCTAAATGAGAATTTAATATCTCATCGATATTATTTCAACGATAAAAAGACAGACAAAAACGGAGCTCAGATGAAGGAGTTATGAATTTCGAACGGAGTTTTCCTGTCCCGGCCTACTAAAAATAATATATAAGTAATATATTTATAATATATTAAAAATGAAGTCAAAATTAGCCAATGGAGTCTAAACAAGAGTTGTAGAGCATAATCTCACCTTCGTGTCGATATAAAGAACGTCGAAAACGGAATTCGTATGCGAAAGTTATGAATTTATGAAGTTCGAGGCGTGAACCCCAAAGCTGTGTCAGAGACCACGACGTGGAAAGTAGTGCCACGACGTGGCAAGTCTCCTGACACCTTCGGGAGTCCCCCAGATGCAACTTGCAATGACGTATGCAGTGACGACCAAGCCCGCGACGTGGAAAAAGGGTGTCACGACGTGGCAAGGGCCAAATTTTCCCTATAAATAGATTTGAAGGGCCAGCCGACTATGGTTGCTCCATCCTTTCTCTCCCACTCCCGATACACCCTCTAAGCCCTATTTTAACCCCCCGAAGCCCCGATATCAACCCCGAGACCCGAAGCAAGTCCCGAAGCCCGAAGATCCCAAGAAGAAAATAGTTTCCGAGCCGAAGCTCTGTCCGTGAGAAACCCGGTGTGTGAAGATATCCTGGTTTCACCAACGAGTTCTACTTGAAGAGTCGTAGTGTTGTCCGAGCATCGTCTAATCAAGTGAGTGTATAGTTACTTTCTTCTAACACATAAATATAAAGTATTAGCTATGAAATACGTGCTATGTGTTATATATTATTTGTCTATTTGAGATGGGCTTGGAATTGATGTTTTTATACGGGTGTTAAATGATTTAAACTGTGTTTGTATTTATATCTACAAAAATGTTGGGTAGAACATGCGTAGATGGAATAGTTGGTGACGATGTGACTTCGTGCTTGTTGTGTAAACCCTGGTGACTATGAGACGTAGTGCCTATTGTGTAAACCTTGGTGACTATGAGACGTAGTGCCAATTGTATGAACCCTGGTGACTATGTGACATAGTGCCTGTTGTATAAACCATGGTAGCAAATGGACTTTGTGCCAGTTCCTTAGGTAAATCCTTAGGAATGAATGAATGAAGGATAATGGATTCTTAGGGTAAACCCTTGAGAAAATAAAGGAGATATGGGGATGGGTATTTGGGTTGATTGTTTGATAATTGAATATAATAAATGTATTATTGTGGGTTGAAAACCCTATATGCTCACCAGGCTTTCAAGTCTGACTCACTCAGTTTTCTTTGCATTACAGGTAATGGCACAAGGGTATAAGTTGGTGGTCTTGACGAGAGAATTTGGATTATAGATCAGTAGTTATAAATAACTATTGTAAGGTCTATTTTATATTGTTTATGCTTTTGGTCTGTATCGGAACATGACATCCCAGGGTTTTATTATTTAATGAAAATACATTCTCTTTGAGAAATGTTTTGATTAATAGTTATCATATTTTGTTTTTGGGACAAATTCCGCAACTGTTTTCCTTAAAAAGGATTACTCTGATTTTAAAACAAAACATAAACAAATCGGTCTTTTTTGGCCGCGAAATTGGGGATGTCATATGGTATTTGTACACAAGTTGGACACCCCACTGATATGTGCCCAATGTTACAAGAAGATGTAGATCAAGTTCAAGCTATGGGATTTTCCATTCAACAACAAGGAAACTTTCAGCCAAGAAGTAATCCAAACTGGCACCAACCTAATGCCAATTTTCAGCCAAGGCCACCATCTTTTCAAGCAAGACCTCCGTTTTAAAATCAAATTCATCATCAACAAAATTATCAACAACATTTCCAGCGGAATCAACCTCCTCATCAATCTCAATTTCAACCTCAAAACATGCAACAAGGAAGCAGTTCAAGCGGATCAGGAATGTCTGTGGAAGACATTCTCAATTGTTTAGCCACAAGTACTTAAACATTTCAAAATGAGACTAAGGCGAGTATCAAGACTTTGGAGCAACAAATGACTCAACTCGTCACTTCTGTGAGTAAATTGGAGTCACAAGGCAAACTACCCGCACAAACCGAAAAGAATCCAAAGCATAGTGCATGTGCCATCACTTTGAGAAATGGAAAAGAATATGAAGGTCCTAAGATGTAACACCTGATTCCCGGTACGCAATTAATTTAAACATTTATGTATTTTTGTCTGGGACTCGACGAGTTGGAGGCCCAACTCGTCGAGTAGAGTTGGGACCCGAAGACATTTTAAGTGACCTACTCGACGAGTCGAAAGGCTGACTCAGCGAGTAGGTATTGTGTGAGTGAAACCCTAAATCTGAGGGTTTGCACCCTATTTAACCGCCTTATTGCAGCCTCCATCGTCCCTTATGCTCCCTGAAGACCTCATATCGAAACCCTAGTCATTTTTAGTGTGTTCTTGAGCCTTGTGGTGTTATATTGTGCATTTGAAGCTTGAAGAAGAAGAAAGTGGCTTGTAAGATCTAAGGGGAACAAGAAGAGCCAGAGTTTTGAGCATATTTCCAGCTTGTTAGAGGTACAAAGTTGAAAACTTGTCTATTCATTATCTAGGTCTTGATTTTCGGCCTTTTCTACATCTTTCTAAGCCCTAGAGAATATTGTCAAGAGGATCTATTTCACATTTTGGATTAGGCAAATTAAATTGAGACTTTTATTATGACTTCATAAGTGTTGAAACTAAATAGAAACACGTATTACACCCTCGAATTCATTGGAAAAATTTTTAGTTTACGACCAATTCGGGTTACGACCATTTAATCGGGTACGACCATGAACTCCGTTTAACGTCGGGATCGGTTGGATCCCCACCTGGCCGCAAACTCAAACCCTATATAAGGGTTGAGTGACCTTCAATTGAGCTTTTTCCCCACTTCTAAAGCTTCTCTCTCTACAAGTCGAATTTTGATCGAAAAACGTCCCTTTCAAGCTCCAAAATTGTAAGTAATCCTTCCTAACTTGTTGTTTAGCTTGGTATGCATGCAAATTCGTGATTGAATCATCCAAAAGCCTCAAAATCATGTGTTTATGGCTGAGGAACACCCCCCCCCCCCCCAAAAAAAAAAAAAAAAAAAAAAAAAACTGTAAACACCCATAAGTGGGTTTAGAAGCCCAAAACCCTTCTAATGCTTACCTATGACTTAGAAACTAGCATACATGAACTTAGGACCCCAAAATCATGTCTGATTTTGATGAGGATAGTGATGAAGACTACTTGTAGCATATTGATTATGCTAGCATAAGAACGGATTTAATGGAGCCTACATGATCTCAAAATATTATGAGGTATGTACCATATCTTACATTATGTCACTTTATTTTTGTCTCTCCCATGTATTAGTTTTCATAATCGATGACAGAAAATAGTACTCACAAATTAGTGAACAGTTATGCAAATCAATGTCTAAAACAGGTTTTAGAAGTTAAAATTGTAATGGTGTTTCTTTATGTATTTTCTTGTATCTTTATTGATCATCATTATAAGGACACACCCTTTTAGACAAAGGATGAGAACAAGATATTTATATACTTCTACTTACGTGTAACACCCGAGGCCCAAAGGCCAAAGCCCAAAGTTACATAATAGCCCAATAACTTCTTGACCAACTTAAAACCATGGTGGTAGCCCACAATTTAAGGCTTATAGGGGCTCAAAATTATCATTGTTGTCCCTGTAAGGGGAGCCAAGTAGATGAAGGGTGCCATTCTTAAAGGAAGGTAAAGGGTTTAAAACCTGGCACGCCCAAAAAAACTATTGATGGTACCTTGCGATTTACCCTCATGTGATAGGCCTTTGGGTGGGTAAATCGCAAATGTTGTTTAAGCTTCTCTTGGTGAGCTTGGAAGTTGGAATCTGTTGGCTTGTGATTTTTAGCCTGTTTTCCTTGACCTGACTTCTACTCTCATTTATTAAGTTGAAGTTCTATTAGGTATCCTATCTTGGATCCAAATAATACCATTTTGACGAAATTAATTTTTAAAAAGAGCATGACTCATGAGAGTAAAACCAAAGATGTCCGAGAAATTTTTTACTATACTTATACTTCACTCCCTATGATGACTAGAATTAGATATCACAGCTTTGGTCATTAACCCATAAATGGGTTGCATAAGATTCTTTTGTTTTTAACAGCCCAAAACTGTTAACTATTAGCTTAAAAGAAAACATGTCAAATAAGTAAAAGTCATCTCATCTATGTTCAAATGCTTAAAAATTATTAATTATTTGTAAAAATAATTAAATTAGTATTTTAAAAACTATATAATATTTAATATATTTGTCATATTGAAAATTGGACAGAAGGTGTTTTTGGGTCAATCCAACCTCACTAACTTTAATCCATAAAAGCAACTTCTTGATATATAGACCGGAGAAAAAGAAAATGCCTAAAATCAAGGGTTTGTATTCCTAAAGGCTAAAGGTAGTGGATTGGCAGGGTTGATTAATAAGACGTCCATTTTTACATATAGACACCTTATTTGGTTTTTAAGATATTTTTATTGGTTGAATTTGCAATGTTTTCTGAAAAATTAATTTATAAATAGTTAATTATTAGTGGATTTTTAATAAAAATGTTTATAAGGTGTCTAAAGGATGTCAATTTAACAACACTCTTTATATTTGGATAATCACAAAAGTAGAGGTGACAATTTCAACCTATCGAGTAAATAAGCTAAGGGCTTGTTTGATAAGGCTCTTACTGGGTCCAGTAAGAGGGCCAGGTCTGAATGTGAATAAGACTAATTAAGGTAATTAACTTTTTGGTTTGTTCACATGTAGGTAACTATCTTTTTTTTGTACACATCTAGGTAACAAACTTTTTGAAACTGTTCACATATGACCATTATGACCTGCTGTAGCAGGTTACCTCCGGCTACAGTAAGTCATAATGGTTATATGTGAACACTTTCAACAAGTTCGTTACCTAGATGTGTACAAAAGAAAAATAGTTACCCGAATATGAATAAAACCAAAAGTAAGAGTAAATTACACGAATGGTCCGTGTGGTTTGGGAGAATTTATGCGTTTGGTCCCTAACTTATTTTTTTAATTCGGATGGTCCCTACTGTTTTGTTTTGTTGCGTTTGGTCAATATCCTATCTAAAAAGACTAGTGTGTCCTTATTAATTTAATTTTTTTAAATTAATTTCCTTATTTATGTATTTTTTTTATATGTTTAAAAAAACTAATAGACCTCACATATTTGTATCTCCTCACCATCCTATCTTTCATCATCCTAAACTTTTATTTCTTTTTCATATTTAATGACAATGAAGTCTTCATCATCTATTCTTTTTCGGTCCTTCAACTTCAACGAACCAACACCACAACCCAATAAAGTGAAGAGACCGTGGGTTATGGTGTTTGTTCGCCAGAGTTGAATGACCAAAAAAAAGGATGATGAAGACTTCCATGTCACTAAAGATTGAAAGAAAATAGAGGTTAAAGAGGATGTGAGATGGGATGGTGACCGGTGGGATCCAAATTAAATTTCTCAAATATCGTTTCAGATTTACGGTGAGGAGATACAGATATGTGGGGTCTATTAATTTTTTTAAACATATAAAAAAACATAAATAAGAAAATTAATTAAAAAAATAAATTAATAAGGGCATAATAGTCTTTTTAGGTAAGACAGGGACTAAGCGCACAACAAAAATAAACAGTAGAGACCATCCGAGTTAAAAAGAATAAGTTAGGGACCAAATGCACAAATTCCCCTATACCATAGGGACCATTCATGTAATTTACTCTTACCTTTGGTTTTGTTCATATTTAGGTAACTATTTTTTTTTGTACACATCTATGTAACGAACTTGATAAAACTGTTTATATATAACTATTATGATCTGTTGTAGCTGGATGTAACCTGCTACAGCAGGTCATAATGGTCATATGTGAGCAGTTCCAAAAAGTTTGTTACCTAGATGTGTACAAAAAAAGATAGTTACCTATATGTGAAAAACCCGAAAAGTTAATTACCTTAAAATAAACAGTAGAAATCATCCGAGTTAAAAAGAATAAGTTAGGGATCAAATGCACAAATTCCCCTATACCATAGGGACCATTCATGTAATTTACTCTTACCTTTGGTTTTGTTCATATTTAGGTAGCTATTTTTTTTTTTTTTTGTACACATCTAGATAACGAACTTGATAAAACTGTTCACATATAACCATTATGATCTGTTGTAGCTGGATGTAACCTGCTACAGTAGGTCATAATGATCATATGTTAACAGTTCCAAAAAGTTTGTTACCTAGATGTGTAAAAAAAAAAATAGTTACCTATATGTGAAAAACCCAAAAAATTAATTAGCTTAACAACTCTGTTACTTAGCTGAATCAGAATGTTTGATAGCACCGCTCAAAACTCTTACTCGGTCCATGTTGCTCTTACCGAGTCATTCAAAAAACAATGCTGACTGAGAAAAAGAAACGCCTCTACCCTTCTCCTTATTTCTCCTTGCACAAGACTCCAGTCCTCTCCCTCTTGATCCGCTTCTGGCTTCAGCCTCCGACCACCTCCTTCATCTCCAGCGTCGCCCACCTCCTTCACTGCCTTCATCTACAGTGCCGACCAAGAATTTCAATCGACAGATACCTTCACGAGTTCACCTATTGGGCTCATGCTCTTAATCGACAGGTTTAAAGCTCAAGATTTTTAGAATCCATGCTCAAATCTCGATTGTTCTTCTATAGTTGTTGAATCGCTACCACTATTGCTAGGGTTCTCACTAAAGGTAAAGATCTTCCATGGTCCAAACAGTTTCACTGTTATAGTATTTGCATCTAATCCTTCTCTTAATTGCTTAATTGGATGTGTATACTTTGATTCTTCGAAATTAGATGTGTATCCTGAAAGGAACATTTAACAACTATGGCATATGTCAACTCTTGGATTGGATTTAGGTGTTGAGAGTTTCTTTCATTTCTAACTGAATAATTATTGGAGTGGTTACTGGTTTATGATCATTATGAGTATGCAGAATTTCTTTGACTGTGTGATGAATACTGGAATTTGGGTATGGAATGTGTTATTGATCAGTGGAGCATGGGCTCGAGGGGGACTATCTAGAAGAAATGGAATTGGCAGTGGTTGTGGATTGGTTGGTTGTTTAGGATAGGTGTTTTTTTTTTTTAAATCTTTCTGTAATTAGTCTCTTTTAAAACCTCTGTATTCTTTTTTTATTATCTAATAAGTTTGCCATTTACAAATTTGGAAGATTTATTTCATGCGTATAGGATAGTGAGAAATGGTTTATGTTTGAGTGATCAATGAATGGATTCTCAGAAGAACAGATGAACTTCAGGTTCATTGTTTACAAGAAAAAATTTAGTGCAACGGTTATGATGATAGTTATGGACTTAACCGTTAAGAGTTGATGATATTAGGTATAAATGCAATATAAACAGAAAATTAAGAAGCTTAAGGATAAACACTACAAAAAATATGAGAAATTTGAACTGTGCATTGAACATACATAAACTAGGTTTGTTCACAAAAGTGGAGAACAAAACTACAAATGCATTCAGATGAATTCACGGTCATTTGTGTACAAAAAACATGGAAATGTAACTTCTAAAAGAAAAATTATGATAACACATGAAATTATGCTATGCCTTCTAATATTTTCTATTTCTCTTCCAAATTGTAAACTTTAAGCACAAATTCAACACAAACAGAAAAATAAAACCCTAAGGATAATCAGTGACAAGAATATTTGAAAGTTGAACAACAATCGAACATACAGAAATGTAAAATTGTTTACAGCACATTGAACAAAACTCTAGCACGAAACAGATGATTCAAGGATAACTTTTTAGAAGAAACATAGAAATGTAACGGAGTAAGGAGTAAAAATTCAAGTTGATCCACATTCCACAATCCAATAAATCCTTCAATGGTAATGATACAGATTAGTTTTCTATTAAGGAGTAAGGAGTAGAAACTATATATAATAGCCATACATATAGATTATATAAGATATGAATCTTATCGTTTTCTTCGAGTTGAGCTTGAGGAGCTTCTTCGCTCAGCTTCTCTTTCAGCAACCAAAACAGAAAACTCAGCAGCAAGCATCTCATGTATATTCAGGCCCTTGGAGCTGCTCAGATCAACAACCTCCTGAATCACATCAAGTGTAATGCTAAAGCCCAATGTTGACAACACCCTGATAGCATTTGCAATCCTGCATATGTTTTGCCTGGTTTCTAATGGAGTGTAGGTCTGTTCTTGTTCTTCAAGGGTTGTTTGTGATTTGTTTGGGGGTTTAATTGGTTCGTCTTCTACCATGTTATCTTTAGTTTCGACATGTTCACCAACCCAGATGAAGCCATTACAACCAAGTATGAGGTCGATTCCATACTGTTGTAGATGATGGAAATGTTGTTTGCGCCTCTTTACTAGATATGGAGATACTGTCAGCATCTGACCCCTTTCTAGCTGCACGTGCAAATTACCATCATCATTAAATCATTAAGCTAAAAAGAATCACATCATCCAAACTCATCTTCCATTAAGATACACCAACAGGCTAACAAAATGAAAAAATTTCTTGGAAGGAATTAGAATCTTTCCATACTTGTGGACAAGAAAAGACAACATAAACACATAGGTTACATAGTAAAGCAAGCCAAACCTTTCCATATTTCTGGCTCCTTGCTTGCAGTTGTAGACTACCATCACGCATGAAATCACGGACTTCAGCCTACAACAAACAGCATAATGATTAATCGGGGCATTCATCGAGTATAAATAACACAATGAATACTAAAGTGTTGTTTCTTTCTTTTTTACAAAATGAACTGAACTAAGTGAGTGTTTCTTTTTTACTTAATAGAGAAATTCAGGAAAATAATCAAATCTAACTCTTTTATATAAACTTGCATTCATTTATTGGTTTCTTCCACTTTATCCAAGTGTATCGTCTTTTCTCAGATATGTTATAAACATCATTTATCCGGACAGCACTTCATTTCGGACAATACATGGAGTTTAAAAAAAAAAAAAAAAAAAAAAAAAAAAAAAAGGCCTTTCTTGTATGAATAAACGCACGAGATTTATGGGCTTACACAGATGACATCATTCTCTTCAAAAATGGTACGCATGTTGAGCTCATCAACTGCAGTCCGTCGCCTCTGCCAATTTAAGGATGGTCATGAGAAAGACAAAACACAACAATCCAAACAAGTTTGGAAATAACAAAGAAACAAAGTTGATAGGTACACTAATCTACACATCATACATCTTTCTCGCATTATAACAAAAAAAAAAACTAAGCTCACAGAGCATTCATACACGTTAACATGACCATATGACATAGTGGGAGATATATACCTGGATTCCATCAGGTAAATTCATTGAAGAAAGCATCAATACCGCATCTTGGCTAAAATTAATCTCCAATCTCCACCGCTTTGGAGCAACCTTCATATATATCATGAAAAACAAAACTCTGTTAACCAAAATACTAACTACCCACTGATCAACTTAACAACACATTCCTCACTTGTATCAAACATTTTAACACAACTGCTACAAATTTTATCTTTTCACTTGAGAAGAATTGCATATATGCAGGCGGATTAAGCTATTGGTATAAAACTAAAGTGAACAGAAGCAGTAAATCGAGTTAGGACTTGCCTCAATAACACGGCCTACTATGATATCACCAACCTCAGGCTTATACCTACACCAATTTAAGATTCAGCATTAAGCATTTTGCTTCCACTCTTATGAAACATAAAAATTCAGGTAAATATATTGCTGATGACCTAGCTCTCAAAGTGCGAACATAGACCAATTTATTTACACGTTCGATTACTCCACACACGGTTGCCACGACCTCACCCTCAAGCTCTGTCGTCCCATGACCCCTAAAAATATTACAATATGGAAAAAAGAAGGAAAAAAAATCATTTCAAAATTGAAGCTTAACGCACGAATTCCATGATTCCTAAGACTACATTAGGATAAATGAGGATGGGAATGGACATGATTTGTAATTACAAAGTTGGTACTTGCTCATACTTTTCCGCATCGGTACATGCAGTACATAAATAAACATCAAAATTCGCATAAAACACACAATATAACATTTGCATATGGAAAGTAAACATTAGTTAGGGTTTATATTTACTTGAGAACACCATCTTCTTGGTTAACGGGGATAGAATCGGCCACAGTGACGGAAGCATCAGAATTGGTTCCTGAAGACAGAGATTCCAACAGTTCGAGTGCTCTTTGCAGCCTTAGTTTCTGTGTTTGATTCAATGATAGCTCAATGCCTCTCATCTCTTGAATTGTGTTTGAATCTGTTGTAAGAAAACAGATGCATAAACAAGGGGTGAGCATCAGGTGGTTTAGGCCCGAACCGTAATAAATTGGTTTAATTGGGTTAGTGGTAAGTCGGGTTCTGTTACCCAGTTAACAAAAAGACCAATTTACTTTGGTAATGTATTTTTTAGTCAGAAATCATTCATCATTATACTAATAAATCACTGAAATCACGTTTCTATTTCTTGCATATAACTCCAAGTTGAGAACGCGAACGAGAGTTGTGCGAGAGGAGTAGGAGTGTGTGTGAGAGAGAACAAGAGTAAGGGGCTGTTTGGCAGGATCTGAATTTTTAAGAGCTGAATTTTTAAGAGGTCTGAATTTCTAAGAGGGTCTGAATTTTTAAGATCTGAATTTTCAAATGTTGTTTGGTTGGAACCTCTGAATTGCATTGCTGAATTATAAAAATGATCATTTTACCCTTCTGTGTTATTTTTTGCTGAATTTATTGTTTATAAAATAAGTGAATCAACATCTTGAATAATTGTATATATATATATATATATATATATATATATATATATATATATATATATATATACACAAACACCATATAAAATTCAGATTAAACATAAATGAAAATTAAAAATAAATCCAAATCAAACATGACACTATCATTTCTTCATTATACCCAAAGCAACTCATTGCAATAATACAAGAAAATAAAGATTTCAAATCACAAAAGACAAACCTGTTTCTTAAATGTTGCGCCCAAAACAATTAAAAGCTCCAACTCAAGAGCTTCATGATTCTTTCAACTATAAAAAAGGTACAACATGATTAAACTCCATGTATAACCTAAAACATATCTAAAAAGTAAAAATCTTCTCTTCTTTTGTTAATTTTCACTTATTGCCCAAAATACCCTTTTGTGTAAACTATAATCTATTTACTTCAATCCATAACAAATCTGATGTTAATGAACTCCCTAAGCTTGTGGAGTATGAAATCTTCTCCAATAATAGACACCACGTGTTTAAGATATACCATTGTACTTTCATTTAATGAATCCATTACATGCTAATATTCATATTTCATCAAACAAAACAACAAAGCATATGACTTCATAAGCAAAACCTTATCATATTTCAGAAAAAAGAACAAGCAAAACGCATATGATTTCATCAACATTATCACATTTCAGATTTCATCAAGCAAACAACAAACATATGATTTCAGCAATATTATCAGATTTCATATTTTATCAGCAAAAATATCACAACATTGATAAATTACACAAGAATAAAGAACAGACATATAAATATTTATGCACTATAGTCGAACTCAGGGAAAAAAACGATATATGAACTTATAACCGAATTCAGGGGAAAAAGAAAAAGAACAAATGGATGTATTTACTGAGAATCGATTTTCGGCTGTATTTCGGATGTATTTACTCACAAGGAGGAAGGGCAGACGTCGAGGGATGTAGCAGGCGGAGGAGAATGCAGAATCGACGGTGAAATCCTCTCAGCTTTTCGACTTACATGAAACGAGATGAAGATATCGATGTATGTGCTGGGAATGTTTTTTTAGGGGGAAAGAAACCCTTACCTGCAATAGTAGGAGTTGCTGAAGGAGGCGTCCAAATTGGCAGCGGCTTCGTCAACGGCAGTGGGAGAACACCAACGATTAAACCCTTGTTTCCAAAAAAAAAAACCCTACCTTCTCTAGAATTTAGGCCCAAATTTTAACATGTGATTCAACCCGACCTGGTGGAGGTTTGGGTAAACATAGCAAAAAAAAAAAAAAAAAAACATAGGGTTATTAATGAAAAAATTAAATACAGAGTGTATGACCACATAAGGTAGGACCCGATTTTTATTAAATATATATATATATATATATATATATATATATATATATATATATATATATATATATATATATATATATGTGAAACCCTTTTCTGAAATATTAACGAGTCCACGTCTATCAGAAGTTCCTCACCGACCGCTCTCATGCCTTCGTCACCTATAGCTAATTTGTCTCTTTGTGTGCTTAAACTCATTTCCGCCCAAAATAGTGTTGACGACACACTGGGATTAAAGAAACGGCGTCGTTTGGCTATGAAAGGTGTCTTGGTGCTTGCTTCTGGTCAGCCTGACATCACCATGAGGAAGAAGGCTTGGTGGTGGGTTTTCCTTGTTGGCGGCGTTGTTAGAAAGACCGCCTTCCCCATTCTTAACTTATGCGGCGTCAACTGCTTGCCTCCTCTACACCGCCTCAAACAAGCTGAGTCATTCTCTTTCTTTTCTCATGCCCTTTCCCTTTTCTGCCACCTCCTTCTTCGTTTACCACCTCATTTGAAGACTAAGGTCCTTTCTTAATAAGTTTCCCCACCACTTCTTTGCTTCCATATCTCTCCAGTGTATCTATTTTCCCTCCCATCGAGATCACGTTGCAGCTTTCCAAGAAAACAAACCGCAATGAAGAAGATGTGAATTTCATTTTCACGACTTCGTCACCGTGCACTTCGGGCATCCGTGACAACTGACCTTCCTCTGTCGGGAACACCTAACCTCATCGCGTTGACAACTGACTTCGGTTAGTAAATTGATGGTCATTATTGTGACTCCTCTTCCATCGACACTTACACATGCCCCTTCCATATTTTTCTTTAATTTTAATCTTCAATTTTTGGTGTGTAACTACAATAAACAAAAGGACTCTTCTCTCAAACATCTTTTGTTGAGGATGGAAGTAGGGGGAATGTAGGGAGTTGATTTTCAAAGTTAAAGATGATACAATTAGCTCAAAGTATTCATCTTTTGTTTTTAGGGTTATTATTATTTTTATTTGGGGTTTATGAAGAACATGTTCTTATTCTACTAAGAGATGGTTAGAAAATGACATTGAATTTCTAGGTACTCTTTTTTGTTCATTAAGCTTTTAATTACATGTTTTTATCTTTTATTTGTTTTATCTATTACAAGGGTTTTAAATCTAGCTATTTGCTTTTCCTAGGACGTCGATTGGCTTTTACAACTGTACTATCAGGTACTTGATTCTCTTCCTTTTTCTATTTTCATTTTTTAATAGAGAGGAGAATAGGAAACTAATGGGTGAAATCAACCAATTTCTTAAGCTTTGTTTTTAACTGGAATCCAAATGAGTAAAAATCTGAAAATTTGGAATTATGTTTTTCTACTTTTACATAAATCACCATATGTTAGCGAGCAAAAGTTCTTTGAATATATTAAAGGATAACATAATGATTATCATGAAATTTCTTGAAACTCACATGTTTCTTTCTTGATTTATCTCTTATTCGGATGAGGCCGTCAGTTTTGGATTGCTAAATCGACTTTTTTCCTTGATGAAAGTTACTAATGATATTCACCTAAATATTTAACTTATTCTTATTGCTTAACAAGTGTTTGACTAAATGCCTCAAAGATGAGATGACTGTAATTTTGGTTATCTTTTGCATTTCTTTGCTTATGTTTCTTGTTATATATATATATATATACATATATATATATATATATATATATATATATATATATATATATTGATTCAGATACTACATAAGATTATTACATAATTACATGATTTTATTTACTTGATGGAAGTCACCAGTAATGAACGTAACCAGAAACGGTTCGGGTCATACGGGCCGCATACTGCTATCATCTTTGCAAGTGACTTCAATATTGGATATACAAATGGGGTTTCTTCTTGGTGGGAGCATTTCCCCCAATGCTTACCTATATGCTAACGAGATCCTCTTATGTCTATGTCAATCATCAGCTTCCTTCCTCCAATAAAGACGTTTGTGGGAGGCCATTCAACTTATACAACATCAGCTCTGTCACACCTCCACCATCCATGGTAAGATAGCTGTCTGCTTGCTTCCAGTCATCCTGATCTCATGCTGACCCTGAAGACTTCAAGGTGGGGTTTCTTCTTGGTGGTGGGGTTTCCCCCAAAGCTGGTTGCTAGCTCCTTAATTTGTTTCCCGCTTCTGAAGGTAAAGAAGAAAATATGCCTGATGCTTTCAGTTACCAATTTCTTCCGATTTCCTTACATTTATATTACACTTCACTTTGTTATTTTTTAAAATTTCATGATTCTTCTTCCGTGTTTATCAATCCGAGTTCTTTCCATTGGATGGTTGAGTTAACAACTATTGTGAT
Organism: Lactuca saligna; assembly: GCF_052625555.1. NCBI lineage: Eukaryota > Viridiplantae > Streptophyta > Magnoliopsida > Asterales > Asteraceae > Lactuca > Lactuca saligna. The sequence goes on along the minus strand of NC_136418.1, from coordinate 41,778 downwards.
GTAAGTTCTCTTTCTCTTTCATGGAAGTCAACACTTGCAGGTCATGGTTTTAGGGATGTTTTGTGGCGGTGGCTGGACTTTATTGGCGGCTTGGTTTTAAGTATCATCTATTGATTTCACCATCTATTGTTTTTTGTTTGAAGCACACATATTTCATACCTATAAATAAAAGGCTCTCCCTTTGTATACCTTGCAAGAGATACCTTTCAGAATAACCTATTTTTTACATGTTTTTGAAATATGATACAGATGTATTATTTAAGATTCAAATCTAAAACCAATGTTAAGACTCATTATTTGATCATGCAATTAAAGTATGAAAGATGACGAACATGGTTATTGGGTCAGTTAGTGTACTCTAATAATTACGTATCTAATAATAATATTCATTACCATATCAACTATTAAGTATCTAGTAGTAGCATTCCTTGTTTTAATAGAATTCATTACTACATCAGTGTATTGTTGATGTGAGAACCTTCTGTGATACACATATGTAAATTCCATTAAAAGGTTAATATGGTAGATTAGCAAGCAAACACGGAAATTTAACTTCCGATTGATGCTAATTTGGGCTTGGAGATGATCGTAACTGTTAAATTTCAATAAAAAGATATTAACTACTAGAGTTATAGATAATTTTATAACGGCCTGAAAAAAGAGAATTAAATTAACTGATTATGATGCTCTCGATGTACTCTTCTTGTTTGCAATTTTCTTCATTTCTGTAAGAACTTCCACTTTGAGAAATTAATTTATCATTTTAGATGTTTAATCAAATCAACATTAAGCTCTCCATATTTCCACAAGGGCATCTCTACAAAAAATTATGCTAATACCAATAATATACTGATGCAATTGTAACATAACCACCTAATTTTCTAATTTCTTACATTCATTTTCTATATATGGACTAACATACTTAAATTGTATTGATTTTTTATTTATTATCTACGCATTTATGGAATTTTCACAATAAAGACCTCAATATTTATATTCTATCTTGCAAGGTACCATAGTCAATGTCAAGCCCTGGCAAAACTGTAACTTATAAGTTTAGTATCTAATATGCTTTTTTCTTACCAACAGCTACCACAACAGCAACAAAACTCATGCAGAATTAGCCCATACACCAGTGGTCTCGCCAAGCTACAATATGAATTAGCCCATACACCAGTGGTCTCGCCAAGCTACAATATGAACATACGTCACAATTTATGACAAAATTGTAAATTATCAACAAGAAATATAACATGAGATGGCGAACACAAACAACTATTAAGGCGATGTACTTTGAAAATTCTAACCATTTATAGCATTACACTTTAACCTGGAAGAAATATTAAGACGTGCATATTTCATTTTATATCTGATTTACCTTTTGTACATCATTTTTAAAATTTCAAAAACACCCATCGTGGGCCATGCTTAGCACGGTCCTCTCAAATTCACTAGTATATATATATATATATATATATATATATATATATATATATATATATATATATATATATAAGACCCAAAAATGTCATTTTAATTTAATAAAAACAATATTCCAAAAACATCATAAATACAAATTTGATAAAACAAGTGTATCAATCGACCTATAAAATCAGAGTGAATAACAAAATACGAAACGAGGTGGTGTGTGCCCAACGATTATCTCGAGCTCTTACTTTTGAAACCAAAAACACTTGCAACATAAACTAAAAACCGTAAACACAAAGCTTAGTGAATTCCCCAAGATACAACATACCATACATCCTTCATTGGGCCTCGCTCGGTATCGAGTCCCACTCGACCTCAGACCCCGCCCTACATCGAGCCCTGCTCGGCTTCATGCCCCGCCCGACATTGAGCCCCGATCGGATTACAGATCTGTCAATCACTGGGCCCCGCCTGACATCGGGTCCCTCCCTATACACATAATCATATAAACATATAACCTTACTAGTACATGCAATAATCACATAGATTATAGCATATCATACAGTCATCGAGCCCCGTCCGACATCGGGCCTTGCCAGGTAAGCATAAAAACAGGAACTAATGACTATCATACAATATACTCATCAGGCCCCTATTTGGCATCGGGCCTCGCCCACTACACACATATGATATATATATATATATATATATATATATATATATATATATATATATATATATGTGTGTGTGTGTGTGTGTGTGTGTGTATCACATAATCATGCTAACACGGACCACAAACATAAAATAACAACGTACGATTCAATCGTCAGGCCTTGCCCGACATCGAGCCTCGCTTGGTATACATAGCATCACATAACGCATATAAGGGTCATACAGACTCCTAGCATCCTAATACAATAACAAGGGTCAGTATTGGTGCCTTAGACCCATTAACCCAGTGAGGAAACTTACCTCAATATACATGTAGGTAACCACAACAGTAACGAAGAACTCTATAGGTTCAACTCACTTCCAATCACCTACAGGAAGATACTTGAGTCAATATCCGATCACATGTCATAATCACTTGAAACAGTGTCTGTTTCACATAAAATGATGAGTAGGGTTAAATAAGAACACTTAACCCAATAAGAACCTAACTACCTCAGGATAGGTGTAACATTCATAAAATTCATGAAAAATCTAACTTTTAAAACAACCCAAAAATCACCATTGTTTACAAATAGTTTTCAAAACAAATTCAATATAAAAGTAATCCCAAAATCATGAAACAAAATATGAGGAGGTGCACAATCACGTGTGACATCCCCAAAATCACGGCAATAAAAGACCGGTTTCATTTATGCTTTTAGAATAATTTCAGAGTAAATCCTTTTGATTTAAAAGAGTTGCAGAATTTGTTCCCAAAAACCAAATGTGATAAAATAATATTTACCAAAGCATTTCACAAAGAAATGTATTTTCATTGTATAATCAAAATTCGGGATGTCATGTTCCGATACAAACCATAAAGCATAAACGATCGATAACATTACAAGTCATTCAACAAATATATACATATACAAACTTGTAAACAAAACAACTTGACGATTCATCCATCACATGCCATTGCGCCACTTCCTGTAATACAAATAAACTGAGTGGGTCAGGCTTGGGAGCCTGGTGAGCATATAGGGTTTTCAACCCATAATAAATAATTATATTTAATTTCACCAACCAACAATAGCCCAATTACTCATTCCCGTTATTCTCACTTTACGTCCCCAAAACAACTAACACAAGATGTGACATCCCCAAAATCACGGCCAGAAAAGACCGATTTTGTTTATGCTTTATGAAAATCAGAGTACTTCATTTTATAAAAAGGTTGCGGAATTTGTTCCCAGAAAAACACGATAAATACGTTATTAAAACATTTTCGAAGAAACGTATTTTTATTCATCTTAAAACGTTTGGGATGTCATCGTTAATACAGAAACATAAGCATAAACAGAACTTACAATTATTTACACTAGTGATCTACATCTCTTTAAATCTCTCAGTGTAATGTCACTTCATTTCGTCACCTGTGGTATACATAAACTGAGTGGGTCAGGTTGGGAAACCTGGTGAGTACATAGGGTTTTCAACCCACAATAATATAATTATTATGTTTAATCAAACAATCAACCCAATTACCCATCCCCATTATCTTCTTTACTCTTTAAGGATTTAACCTAAGAGTCATCTATCCTTCATTCGTTTATTCCGAAGTCCCTTACTTCCAGGGTTCTAGGACTGGCACTAAATCCATAGCTGCCAATGTTCGTTCATAAAGCACTAATTCCATAGCTGCTATAGTCTATTCATCGGGTACTAAATCCATAGCTACCAGTCTTTATCTAATAGGTACTAAGTCCATAGCTACCAATGTTCAACAGGTACTAAATCCTTAGCTACCAGCATCTAACTAATAGGTACTAAGTCCATAGCTACCAATTCCCAACAGGTATTAAATCCATAGCTACCAACGTCTAATAGGTACTAAGTCCATAGCTACCGGTGTTTGTCCCATAGGCACTAAGTCTATAGCTGCCAATGTATACTCACGTCATCTTCTATCTCTCATCATTTATCTACCCATCATCATACCCAACATATTCGTATATATAAAATACGTATACAGTTTAAATCCTTTAAAACATGTATAAAACGTTCATCCAGCATAGACAGCAAGTATTCAGATAATATGCACACATAGCACGTAGTTTATATAAAATACTTCATATCTATGTGTAAGATGAAAGGGACTATGCACTCACCTGATTAGGTGGTGATTCCGAACTCAGACAACACTTCGTTATCTCAAAACATTTTTCCTCGACAAAACCTAGTATCAATACCACTAGGGTTTAGTTTTTAACGTTAACCACGACTAATTAATAGTCTAGCTATTATTACTATTATATAAGCGTTAAATAACACTCAATATAACTCATAATAATAGCCCAAATAATTATTTTAAGGTCCTAATAATGTTACTATAATTAAATAAAAGCTATATTAAATATAGTATAAGCATAACTCACTTACAATGGGTTTTTATTAAAAACCGGGCTTCGTTGGAGCAGCGTTTCCGAGCCGAAAGCTTTTCTTCTCGGAGCCGTCGGGCGCTCCGGGGCTTTCTTCTCGTGATAGGGAGGTTCCGTAGACTTGGGAGGGGTTTAGGGAGGCTAGAGAGAAGTTAGAGAGAGAAAGAGAGGCTTATGGTGTGAAGAAAATATGAGGAGTTCACCCATGTATTTATAGGAGTTTTATAGTAAAGTAGCCTCTAAGCTTTGTCCGTAACTTTTGCATACGAGCTCCATTTTTGTCTGTCTTTTTACCGTTGAGATCCTATTAATGAGATCTTCAACTTTCGTTTAGACCTCGTTAGCTAATTCTCATTCTATCTCGGATTTACAAAACTGTATCGAATTCGCCGCGCTCGAAAAGTAGGGACTACGCTTCATCCATAACTTTCGCATACGAGCTCCATTTTTGTCTGTCTTTTTACCGTTGAGTTCCTATTAATGAGATCTTCAACTCTCATTTAGACCTCGTTGGCTAATTCTCATTCTATCTCAGATTTACAAAATTGTATCGAATTCGCCGCGCTCGAAAAGTAGCAACTAAGCTTCGTCTATATCTATGTCATACTATCTCCGTTTTCGACGTTATTTATATCCATGCGTAGGTAAGCATAATATCTACAAATTTCATTTTGGCTCCGTCGGCTAATTCTCGACCGATCATAAATTTAACAGTAGGAGGCGTTTAGACTGTTAAATGACCGCGAAGAATTCGTAACTCTTTCATACGAACTCCGTTTTCGTCCATCTTTTTACTGTTGAGTTCCTATTAATGAGATATTTAACTCTCATTTAGGTCGCGTAAGCCAAAAACCGCTCGAACTAAAATTCGAGTTTCGGGCTGTACACTACTAAGCTGAAACTTTGAAAAATCATAACTTCCTCATACGAAGTCAGATTTGGGCATTCTTTTTACGGATTTTTCTCATTTTAACATACTCTACGACTTTGGTTTAGATAACTAAGGCTAAAAAGTCTTCTATCATAAATTCACTTTTTACGCTTCCCGGTGTCGTGCCGGTTTTGCCGTAAAACTTCAACGGGCCATAACTTCTTCGTTATAACTCAGATTTCGGCGTTCTTTATATGTACGGAAACCTTGTGACATATACTATAACTTGGTTAAAATTATTTATTCTAAATAATCTTTTGCCGAAAATTCATTTTCGACCCATATTGCCTCTAAATTGACTTGCCCGGATCTACGGGCGTTACACAAGAGACCTAGTCTTAGAATATTTCATCGGGGCGACAGCACATGCATTCGGGGGTTTCCCGACAATATATGTCAGATAAGTCAACCATGAGGGGGATGGAGTACAACGAATGAACACCCAAGTTCATTAACACCTAAAGGTGACGAACCTGCTAGCATTCCACAAGACTGTTTAGAAAAGTCTGTGGTCGTTATCTAAACTCCACTAGATGACTGAATAAAAAACAACATCGAGGCCTCCATCTGTTTATCACACAAATGTCTACCCATGTACTACCCGACATATTAGTAGATAAAAATATATATTTTTATACATAGTTTAAAACATGTATAGCATTCTCATTCAATACATATTCCAAACAACAGATGAGACACATACACATAACACGTATTTCATAGAGAATAAATCATATTTATGAGATAGAAGAAAGTGAATATACATTCACGCATATAACAACAAAATATACACATAATGTGACAACCCGATATTTCAACTCTTTGTAATGGCCTAATAGGTCAAGTATTGTAACCATTTTTGAGTTAATAAAAATTAACGTTGATAATAAAATGTCCAAAAAGTTTCTATTTAACTACCTACTATGTTTTATATCATTAAACCGGGATCGTACATAAAAAGAATGCCCAAACCCGGCTTCGTATATTGAAATTAAGATTTTTCCAATTTCAGCTTAACAACAGACAACTAAAAACTCGAATCGGAGATTGAGCGACTTTTGGACGGAATGACCTAAACGAGAATCGAAGGTCTCGACAATGGTAATTCAGCGGTAAAAAGTCTGTCAAAAACCGACGTCAGATAAAGAAGTTATGAATTTTTAAAGAAATTCCTTAATCACGTCATTTTAATAAATAAATAATAATAATAATTTCAGAATTTGCCGACGGAATCTAAACGAAAGTTGTAGATCTTAGTCTCACCTTCGCGGGGATATAAAGAACGTCGAAAACGGAGTTCGTATGAAGAAGATATGAATTTTTGAAGTTTATTAAATAAATTATATATAAATTTAATTATAAATTCTTGGTATTATCCGAAGGAGTCAACAGATAGGGCCGAAGTACGCGCCGCGTACTCAAGGCCACGACCTCGGATCGTCAACGTCCCGGTCTATGCGAAGCTAGCCCGTCCCATCCGAAGTGCGAGGCAGTCGAGGACTCGGTCATGCGTGACGTACGCGTACGCCCAACGTACGAGCATATGCCCCGCGTACCGAGGCGGTTCCAGCCTCCTATAAATAGGATGCGAGGGTTCCCGGAAAAATTGCTCATTCTCTCTCACTTTTCTTGCGATTTACCTCGTTTTCCATGCCCGCACTACCCCGAAGCCCTGGTCATTTTGTGCAAGTCCCGAAGGTCGATTTTACTCCCGAGATTCCCGAGAATCCCGAGAAAAATCCGTTTCCCGAGACGAAACTCTGCCCGGTTTTCCATCTCGCTATCTTCAAACTTTCAAGTGAGTTCATACCCCTTAATTAACCCTTTTAAATATTCTAAACGATTTTATATGCTTTCTACGGGGGGGAAATACAAGTAAAACACACGACTACTATCGGGTGTTATATATAAAGTTTATTATACACTTTTATTAAGTAGAATCATATGTGATTTATAAACTTTATAGGGAACTCCCGTATACAAAATATATTACAATAGAATTCTATCTTTGAAACTATAAATTGTTGTAATGGATGTATAAACTAAACATTTTTCCTAGATTTAATGTATATGTGTCTATCTTAGACTTTACAAAAATCTATGCTTTCATAACAAGTGATTCTTTTTCTAGATATTATAAAACAAACGAGGCACACTTTTAGAAAACTATAATAGGTATAGTTTTATGAGGATATTGCTAACTTTTACATACTAGAAACACGATTTTCAAGAAATCACTTTCATGTACAATAACAAACGAACATTTCAACAGTTAAATCTGTTTTTATACTACGGTTCTATGAGACATTTACTTCACGTACGTTCGAGTACACATTTCAAGTCCTGTATTATATACCAGAATCCCTTGGAGGGGGAGCATGGTGTTTGTGTATAGATCTATACGGGCTTGACAACCCGCGTCCTGACTGTTAGCTACAGTCCACCGTTTGGGGTGACAAACGTCATAACATTCCAACGCCTGAAGAATGTTGTGTATAGGTATTCCGAGTCAATAGTATGGTTATAAAGCTCACAGGAGGTATAAAAAATACATTGATTTACGAGGTTTTCAAACATATTGGTTACTTTTACACTTACATACATTTTGGAAACAAACTTTGGTCTGGAAGGAATACTACTTTTATACTAGTAGAAAATATAGGATTTTCTAAACACAAACAAACAAGGACAAGATATTTCGTTTCATACAAACATTGTCATTAAATACTTATGAAACTCACCAGCTTAAATGCTGATCTACTCTTTCAAAATTACTTGTATGTCCCAGGAATTCAGTAACTACAGGTATCATTATGCTTTTGATGAAGAGATGCTGCGGCGGCAGTTTAATCTCATATTTTGACATCATATTTGTAATCGGTTTTAAACATGTAACTTTTAACAAATGTAAACTTTCAATTATATATATATGATGGTTGTATTGCTTTCTGTACTATGTATTCACTTGTTACGCTACCACATGAAGTCATCCGCCCCCGAACGTTTCCGCCGTTCAGGTTTGGGGGTGTGATGGATTTGTATCAGAGCAATGTTTATAGTGAACTAAGTATATCGAACCACATAAGATATACAAACTATAAATGCTTAAGGGACTAATACTCTCTGACAAAACGATTTTAATTACACCTAAGCCGCGTTTCGTTTAACTTAAAAATGTTAGTTCATTCAAGTACAAATACATGCATACAACACATTATTTTCATGTTTATTTAGACAAGTTGGACACTACGATTAAGACTCGATATATGTAATCAGATTTGGGACAAATATAGCGATCAACTATATTTGCCCGAAATCGGACCAATGTATATCGAGGAATGCTCGTAGTGAGCAACAAGTCAAAACTTACCAAAAACAACACAAAGATCAAACACAAGAATTTAAATACTATAGGAGTATTTGGTGCATACACTAGATAAATTAGTATTACATGTCTCAAGTTTTATTCAAATCTTATAACCCTATTCTCGTATAGTCAAATGGCTGGATTTCACCCGCATGGAGACCCCTACTACCCACAACAAGGCAACGGAGGATGGATTGAAGAGGATCCGGAGGAGGACGAAGAGCCCATTGAGTTGGATGGCGGGGATGATTCCGGGACAGACTCAGATGCGGAAATAGTCAACCCTCCACCCATTAGGAGGAACTTTCAAGGACCGACTCCTGTCTGGGGAAGTCACCTCATCCACTGGAGCCAACAACAAAGTATACGCTCTCCTTACGGCATGTGCCGAGATTTCTACGATGTCCGAGGTAGAGGTTCAGCCGATCGAGCACTCCCGGTCATGGTGGGCAAACTCGCTAACCAGTCCTACCAATAGGGGGTTCAAGCAAACCGAATCCGAGAGGTTAACGTGGAAGTACAAATCCACACAGCCGATATCAACCGCCTAGAGATGTTGCAGAACGACATCCACGTTCACGCCGAAGCATTCCAAGCACAAGCGAATGCAGCCTTCGCAGAATTGAGGGAACAAAAAGCCGCCCTTGATAGGCGTCTTATGGAGTTGAAGCAATCAGATGTAGAATCGAGCTCCAAGCACAACACACGTCGCAAGTAGTACTTGTGAAAACCTCAAATTTTGCTACAACTTAGGACCTCGGCTAAAAGTCTTTAAATTTCTCGAACTTTGTAATCGGAGACCCTTATAAGGGTCAAATTTTCATGATTGTTGTATCAACTTTTATATTAATATAAGTGACACTATTATTACTACGTTGAGTATTTCGTTCAAACCTTGAAAAGTCATCGAGAAACCAAATACTTGTTTCATACTTTCAGTCTTACAAATAACTTTCATTTTTCTATGTTATCATCTGTTGTTGAACCATGGCAATTTGGTTCATGAGACACATTCATTTGTCACTTATTCTTATCCATATCATCATCTTTTAAACGTATAGTTAAAGATGCCGCCACGCAGGAATACCAGACGTAACCCTATCAATGAAACACCGATACCACCACTACCTTCACCTCCTCAATTTGATATTGTCATGTTCCTAGCAGCAGTCACCGCAGCGGTAGCAGCTGCCATGTCACAGCTCAATAACTCGAGTACTAATGACTCGAGAACTGGCACACACCTATCCAACCATGGCGAGAGTCATGGGCAACCCCGAGAATGCACTTATAAGGACTTTACTAATGCCAAACCCCGTATGTTTTATGGAACTGGTGGCGTGATGGCTCTGAGACAGTGGATTGAAAGGACATAATCAGTCTTTGAAATATGCTCCTGCCCCGAGCACAACAAGGTCAAATTTGCAACCTTCATACTCATTGATAGAGCTTTGACTTGGTGGAACGGTCATGTTAAAGTACTTACTCTAATTGTGGCAAACTCCATAAGCTGGGAGAGCCTCAAAGCCATGATGATGAGAGAATACTGCCCAAGGGGAGAGATTCAAAGACTCGAACATGAACTCTGGACTCTCGGAATGGTTGGTACCGACATAGCAACATATACCAACAGATTATGCGAGCTGGAAATCCTTTGCCCAGATATGATTGCTCCTGAGAGAAAGAAAATAGAGAGGTACATATGGGGACTGACGACCCAAATACGGTCAAGCGTGTTAGCTTCCAAACCTGACACCTTTGAAAGTGCTAAGGAACTGGCACAATCTCTGATTGGCTACGGAGGCCATCGGAACTCAACCGTTTCTGCACCAGAACCACAGAGAGGAAACAACAACAACAACAACAGGAAGAGAGTATGGAATAAAGGGAAGGGTGGGTCTTCCCAAGAATCCGCAAAGAAACAACTGGTTTCAGTGAATGCTGCCACGGTACCTACTACAGCTCCTACAAATACCTACCCAACAAAGCCTTATGAAGGTAACCGTCCAAAGTGCACCAAATGCACTTACCACCACCATGGACCTTGTCGGGAAATGCAGTGCGCCATCTGCAACAGAAAGGGACACACAACCCGTTTCTGCAAGGAGCCCGCAAGGCCGATCACTCAAGTCCCCAGTGCAGGTATAGGCCAGACTTGCTATGGTTGTGGCGAGGTGGGCCACTACAGGAGGAACTACCCTAAGGCAGTAGGCACCGGCAGTGTGGGACGAGTTTTGACTATAGGCCACGAAGAAGCTATAGCTGACCCAACTGTAGTTGCTGGTACGTTCCTCCTCGATAATTCATATGCATGCATATTATTCGATAGTGGAGCGGAGAGAAGCTTCGTGAGTCAAAACTTTATTCACTTACTTAAACCTAAACCTAGCAAACTAGAAAAATCATTCACTGTAGAGATGGCCAACGGAAAAAACCGAAAACACTAACTACATATACAAGGACTGTACGTTAACTTTAGACGGTCATTCTTTCCCAATCAATCTCATGTCGGTTCCTATTAAGAGTTTCGATGTCATAGTCGGCATGGATTGGTTAAGTCTTCTTCGTGCCAACATCATGTGTTTTGAAAAAGCAGTTCGTCTTAATCTCCCTAACAACGAAACATTAGTGATTTACGACGACAAATCAAGTACGAACCTTCGTATCATTTCGTGCATCCGGGATCGAAAGTGTTTACGGAAGGATTGTCGAGCATTCCTAGCGCACATCGTCGATACAAGCCAGGAACTGAAGGACATCAAGAACATTCCAGAAGTACGCGACTTTCCCGATATCTTTCTAGAAGAACTACCAGGATTACCACCACAACGCCAAGTCGAATTCGGAATCGACTTAGCTCCAGGGGCTACCCCAGTAGCGAAATCGCCTTATCGTCTAGCACTAACAGAGATGCAAGAACTTTCCAGTCAACTTAATGAACTCCTGCAAAAAGGATTCATAAGACCAAGTTTCTCACCTTGGGGAGCACCGGTCTTGTTCGTAAAGAAGAAAGACGGATCGTTCCGTATGTGCATCGACTACAGAGAGCTGAACAAACTTACTGTCAAGAACCGTTACCCTCTACCCCGTATTGACGACCTATTCGATCAACTCCAAGGAGCAAACTACTTCTCGAAGATAGATCTACGATCCGGATATCACCAATTACGGGTACTTGAGGGGGATATTCCCAAGACAACTTTCCGAACTCGTTATGGACACTACGAATTTGTAGTAATGCCATTTGGATTAACCAACGCACCAGCAGTATTTATGGACCTAATGAATAGGGTATGCCGTCCCTACTTAGATCAGTTCGTCATCGTCTTTATCGATGATATACTTATCTACTCCCGAAGTAAGGAAGAGCATAGTCAACACCTACGAAAAGTCTTAGAAACACTGCGATAGGAGAAACTCTATGCGAAATTCTCTAAATGCGAATTTTGGATTCGAAGAGTCGAATTTTTGGGCCACGTGGTTAGCGAGAAAGGGATACACGTGGACCCCTCCAAAATCAAGGCCATCAAAAACTGGTCGGCACCAAAGACACCTACAGAAATTCATCAATTTCTAGGTCTCGCTGGCTACTATCGCAGATTCATAAAGAACTTCTCTAGCATTGCGAAACCTCTTACTACATTAACCCAGAAAGGCGTGGCCTTTGACTGGGAAGCAAAACAAGAGAAAGCGTTCCAAACACTGAAACAGGCCTTGTGCACCGCACCAATACTATCCCTCCCCGAAGGGATAGAAAACTTCGTAGTGTATTGCGATGCGTCAAATCAAGGACTTGGTTATGTTCTTATGTAGAGAGGGAAAGTTATTGCTTATGCCTCCCGACAGCTTAAGACACACGAAGTGAACTATACGACACACGGTCTTGAGTTAGGAGCAGTAGTATTTGCTCTGAAGATCTGGAGACACTACTTATACGGAACAAAGAGCACTATTTTCACTGATCACAAGAGCCTTAAACACATTTTTGATCAGAAGGAACTCAACATGCGGCAACGACGATGGGTTGAGTTACTCAATGACTACGAATGTGAAATTCATTATCATCCTGGCAAGGCCAACGTGGTAGCTGACGCCCTCAGTCGAAAGGAATACACTGGATGGAGGGTCAGATCTCTGACTATGACTATCCATTCCCACTTATCCACACAAATTAAAGAGGCACAAATGGAAGCTTTGCGACCTGAAAATGTGGCGGGTGAATCCCTGCGGGGAATGCAAAAGAATCTAGAAGTCAAGGGTGGCGGAGCATATTATCTAATGAACCGAATCTGGACGCCGAAACATGGCGGGTTTAGAGACGTAGTAATGACTGAAGCACACAACACAAGGTATTCCGTTCACCCGGGTTCAGATAAGATATATCTGGATCTTAAGAACTGGTACTGGTGGCCTAACATGAAAGCAGAAATTGCTACCTTCGTAAGTAAATGCCTTACTTGCGCTAAGGTTAAGGTCGAGTATCAGAAACCTTCAGGATTACTACAACAACCGGAGATACCAGAATGGAAATGGGAACGGATTACTATGGACTTCATAACCAAGTTGCCCAAGATGACGGGTGGACTCGATACCATATGGGTCATCATCGATAGGTTGACCAAATCCGCGCATTTCCTACCCATCAAGGAGACTGACAAAATGGAAAAGCTTACAAGAACTTACTTAAGGGAAGTAGTGCAACTGCATGGTGTTCTGATATCCATTATCTCCGACCGAGATAGTAGATTCACTTCAAGATTATGGCAGTCACTACAAGGTTCCCTGGGGACTAAGCTAGACATGAGTACAGCCTACCACCCACAAATAGACGGGCAGAGTGAGAGAACGATACAGACTTTAGAAGATATGCTGAGAGCCTGTGTGATTGACTTTGGAAAGGCATGGGATATCCATTTACCCCTTGTCGAATTTTCATACAACAATAGTTATCACACAAGCATAAAGGCTGCTCCGTTCGAAGCCCTCTATGGTCGAAAGTGCAGATCCCCTCTGTGCTGGACTGAAGTTGGCGATACCCAGTTAACTAAAGGAAGAGTTCCTGAAAGCACTCTAACCGGTCCGGAAATCATACGAGAAACAACAGAGAAGATTGTTCAGATTCGTGAACGATTGAAAGCCTCTAGAGACTGACAGAAAAGCTACGCTAACCAAAGGAGGAAACCTTTGGAATTCCAGGTAGGAGACCACGTTTTATTAAAGGTCTCACCGTGGAAGGGTTTAATACGCTTTGGAAAGCGGGGGAAACTAAATCCTAGATACATAGAGCCTTTCGAGATTCTTGCCAGAATCGGCCCTGTGGCTTACAAGCTTAACCTACCGCGTGAACTTAGTAACATACATCCAACCTTCCACGTCTCAAACTTGAAAATGTGTCTGTCCGATGAGACTCTTGTTATTACACTCGACAAAATCGAGATCAACGAGAGCCTCAACTTTGTGGAAGAACCAGTAGAAATCATGGACCGAGAGGTCAAACAAACAAAACAAAGTCGCATACCCATCGTGAAGGTTCGCTGGAACGCCAAGCAGGGACCTGAATTCACATGGGAACGCGAAGATCAGATGAGACAAAAGTACCCTCATCTCTTTCATGTTCACTAGTGTCCTTACTACTTTAAATTTCGGGACGAAATTCCCTCTAACGGGGGAATGATGTGACAACCCGATATTTCAACTCTTTGTAATGGCCTAATAGGTCAAGTATTGTAACCATTTTTGAGTTAATAAAAATTAACGTTGATAATAAAATGTCCAAAAAGTTTCTATTTAACTACCTACTATGTTTTATATCATTAAACCGGGATCGTACATAAAAAGAATGCCCAAACCCGGCTTCGTATATTGAAATTAAGATTTTTCCAATTTCAGCTTTGCAACAGACAACTAAAAACTCGAATCGGAGATCGAGCGACTTTTAGCCGGAATGACCTAAACGAGAATCGAAGGTCTCGACAATGGTAATTCAGTGGTAAAAAGTCTGGCAAAAATCGACGTAAGATAAAGAAGTTATGAATTTTTAAAGAAATTCCTTAATCACGTCATTTTAATAAATAAATAATAAAAATAATTTCGGAATTTGCCAACGGAATTTAAACAAAAGTTGTAGATCTTAGTCTCACCTTCGCGGGGATATAAAGAACGTCGAAAACGGAGTTCGTATGAAGAAGATATGAATTTTTGAAGTTTATTAAATAAATTATATATAAATTTAATTATAAATTCTTGGTATTATCCGAAGGAGTCAGCAGATAGAGCCGAAGTACGCGCCGCGTACCCTCGTACGCCCCATGTACTCAAGGCCACGACCTCGGATCGTCCACGTCCCGGTCTATGCGAAGCTAGCCCGTCCCATCCGAAGTGTGAGGCAGTCGAGGACTCGGTTATGCGTGACGTACGCGTACGCCCCGCGTACCGAAGCGGTTCCAGCCTCCTATAAATAGGATGCAAGGGTTCCCAGAAAAATTGCTCATTCTCTCTCACTTTTCTTGCGTTTTACCTCGTTTTCCGTGCCCGCACTACCCCGAAGCCCTGGTCATTTTGTGCAAGTCCCGAAGGTCGATTTTACTCCCGAGAATCTCGAGAAAAATCCGTTTCCCGAGACGAAACTCTGCTCGGTTTTCCATCTCGCTATCTTCAAACTTTCAAGTGAGTTCATACCCCTTAATTAACCCTTTTAAATATTCTAAACGATTTTATATGCTTTCTAAGGGGGGGAATACAAGTAAAACACATGACTACTATCGGGTGTTATATATAAAGATTATTATACACTTTTATTAAGTAGAATCATATGTGATTTATAAACTTTATAGGGAACTCCCGTATACAAAATATATTACAATAGCATTCTATCTTTGAAACTATAAATTGTTGTAATGCATGTATAAACTAAACATTTTTCCTAGATTTAATGTATATGTGTCTATCTTAGACTTTACAAAAATCTATGCTTTCATAACAAGTGATTCTTTTTTCTAGATATTCTAAAACAAACGAGACACACTTTTAGAAAACTATAATAGGTATAGTTTTATGAGGATATTGCTAACTTTTACATACTAGAAACACGATTTTCAAGAAATCACTTTCATTTACAATAACAGACGAACATTTCAACACGTAAATCTATTTTTATACTACGGTTCTGTGAGAAATTTACTTCACGTACGTTCGAGTACACATTTCACGTCTTGTATTATATACCAAAATCCCTTGGAGGGGGAGCATGGTGTTTGTGTATAGATCTATACGGGCTTGACAACCCGCGCCCTGACTGTTAGCTACAGTCCACCGTTTGGGGTGACAAACATCATAACATTCCAATGCCTGAAGAACGTTGTGTATAGGCATTCCGAGTCAATAGTATGGTTAATAAGCTCACAGGAGGTATAAAAAATACATTGATTTACGTGGTTTTCGAACATATTGGTTACTTTTACACTTACATACATTTTGGAAACAAACTTTGGTCTGGAAGGAAGACTACTTTTATACTAGTAGAAAATACAGGATTTTCTAAATACAAACAAACAAGGACAAGATATTTCGTTTCATACAAACATTGTCATTAAATACTTATGAAACTCACCAGATTAAATGCTGATCTACTCTTTCAAAATTACTTGTATGTCCCAGGAATTCAGTAACTACAGGTATCATTATGCTTTTGATGAAGAGATGCTGCGGCGCCAGTTTAATCTCTTATTTTGACATCATATTTGTAATTGGTTTTAAACATGTAACCTTTGACAAATGTAAACTTTCAATTATATATATATATATGATGGTTGTATTGCTTTCTTTACTATGTATTCACTTGTTACGCTACTACATGAAGTCATCCGCCCCCGAACATTTCCGCCGTTCAGGTTTGGGGGTGTGACACATAACACGTATTCCGTATAAAATACTTCATAATTATGCGTTAGAAGAAAGTAACTACACTCACTTGATCAGAAGATGATTGGACAGCACTACGGCTTGTAGAAGTAGTATTCTTCGGTAGATCTGGAAGATCTTCACAAAAACCGGACTCCTTGCGGGCAGAGCTTCGGATCGAGAATCGCACTTATTGGGATCTTCGGGACTTGCTTCGGGGCTCAGGAATGATACCGAGGCTTCGGGATAATTCTTGCACGAAAAATGATGCAAAAACGCGAGAGAAAGGGAAGAAATGAGCGAAAGAATCGGCTGCCCTCGACATCCTTCTATAGGGGGTTGAAACCCGATTTTTGTTGGGCATAAATTTTTATTACGCTGGGCGTAATGTGGATCAGCTCGCTGACTCCCCCCATGGATAATATCGGTTATTTTATATTTAAATTAAATATCGAAAATATTTAATAAACTTTAAAAAATTCATATCTTCCTCATACGAACTCCATTTTCGATGTTCTTTATATCCCCGCGTAGGTGAGACTACGCTATACAACTTTCGTTTAGACTTCGTCGGCTAATTTTGACTTTATTTTTATTATTTATTTTTAGTAGGCCGGGACAGGAAAACTTCGTTATAAATTCATAATTTTCTTCACCCGACGTCCGTTTTCGCCTATCTTTTTATCGTTTTCACTACTATTAATGAGATCTTCGATTCTCGTTTAGATTGTTTTGGCTAAAAACCGCTCGGTCTCAAATCGAGTATTCGGGCTGCATACTGCTAAGTCGAAACTTAGTAAAATCATAACTTCCTCATACGAAGTCAGATTTGGGCGTTCTTTTTATGCATGCTCTCGGTTTAACGAACTCTACGACTTTCATTCAGATCACTAAGGCTAAATATCACTCTAACGTAAATTTCACTTTTTACGTCATTCAAAGTTATTGGTTTTGTAGCGAAACTTCGACGTGTCATAACTTCTTCGTTATAACTCGGATTTCGGCATTTTTATATCTTCGAAATCCTTGTTTCAACCACTACATCTTTATGCAAAGATATGGGGCTTATATCATACTTTAATTTTGACGCTTATTTTATTCTTAATTCATTAAATTATAATAATTAAGAAAATAAACACATAATTCACATAATACTCAAATATTTCATCATTAATACTCCAAAAAGAGTTACAAGGGTTAACCTATACTATTACATCAATGATAATGCCTAGCCTGGAAACGCGGGCGTTACATCACGCCTTCGCCTTCCTGCAATCTTCTGAGGTACCTGAAACAAAATCCAAAGTTGTAAGCTCAAAGCTTAGTAAGTTTCCCTAATATACCAATACATAAACAAATAACACAAATATAATAACAGCATGCAATGGGTCCACAGTTAACAGACTGGATTACCCTTAAGCCCACAACATAAGTCTGGCTTGCCCTTAGCCCACAACTCATGTCTGGCTTGCTCCCCGACCTGATCAATCCTCAGACTGAATACCACTAATCCCTCAGTACGAGTCTGAAATTCCCTTCTCGACCCTCAGCTCGTATCTAGAATGATCATGAGCCCTCAGTATGAGTTTCACATGCCCTTCCTAGCCCTCAGCTCATATCTGGTATGCTCATGGTTTGTTGGCTACATCACGGAGCAGTACAACCTCAACCCAACCCCGAATATATGTCGACATATAACAAATAATATCATATACAGATAAACAGGCAATATCACAGGTAGTCCTACAGACCTACCAGACTAGCATATCAAAACTAACATGCATATTTATTATATACTCAACATATCAACAATATCAAGTTATCAAACCAATGGGTCGGTCTTGGTGTCGTCGACCCGTAAGTATAGTAAGGAAAACTCACCTCACAAGCAACACATAACTGATATGGTTCGACTCCGAATCTCGGCTCTTAAATCAAATGCCTACAACCATCAAATGACCAATTCCAGGGACGATGCCAATAGAAAAGGCACCTTACCGACTAGCACCGACGAAGATGAAGGAGCTGATGATGCAACTTCAGGAGTTATTGGATAAAGGTTTCATAAGACCTATTTCATCACCCTAGGGAGCTCCGGTGTTATTCGTGAAGAAGAAAGATGGAAGTATGAGAATGTGCATCGATTACAGAGAGCTGAACATGATGGGTTTTGAGCATTCTAACACTTCCTAAGTGTATATGAAACCCTAATAACCTTGAATCTATGTTTTCTCTATATACATGCAAATATATTTTTCAAGGTTATATCCTAACTAGCATGGCATGGGGAATATATGAAACATAAAACTAGTAGAAATACATACCTTGTTGTTGCTTGGATTCCTTTAAGACTTTGTGAGCCTAGCACCCCAAATGTTGTGCCTCAAATGCTTCACACAACACCATAAAACTTGGAATAACTTGATAGAATACTTCTACACTTCAAAATCGGCTATGCCCTCACAAGAATACTCTAGTGCCGATTTTGCATGTTATAGGGTTTCTTTTATAGTGTGTCATAATTAGGAGTTACAAGTGTAAACACTAATTGTCATGACTCTTCATTTCTCATGACCCATCGGTTTGTAACTCCCATGGACTATCCATGGAGCTCCATATGGTTATAACCAAACCCATAAACCATGGATCATTAATCCACCAAAAAAGAATTGATGATTGTCATAAGCAACCCTATATATTTAATTAGTCTCACTTTGATCACCAAATTAATACTAGATTAATACTTGATCAATACTAATTAAATAATACTATTATTAATATATTAAAACTTATAATATATTAATAATCACAAGTGTACTTTCTCTCATTTTGTCTATCCAAGTATTGCAATGCCATGCAACCCAAATGGACCATGCCAAGTCGGGCCAAGTACATACCAAATAAAGTTGTGGACTTAGACACTATATCCAACAGTCTCCTACTTGGATAAGTCTAATAACTATATTTGCAAATATGACTTCAAAATCCGACTAGCAATCTGTGACATCCCCAAAATCACGGCCAGAAAAGACCGATTTTCATTTATGCTTTTAAAATAATTTCAGAGTAAATCCTTTTGATTTGAAAGAGTTGCGTAATTTGTTCCCAAAAACAAAACATGATAAAATAATGTTTACCAAAGCATTTCATAAAAGAAATGTATTTTTCATTATATAATCAAAACTCGGGGTGTCATGTTCCGGTACAGACCAATAAGCATAAACGATAACATTACAAGTCATTCAACAAATATATACATATGCAGACTTGTAAACAAAACAACTTGATGGTTCATCCATCTTACGCCCTTGTGCCACTTCCTGTAATACAAATAAAATTGAGTGGGTCAGGCTTGGGAGCCTGGTGAGCATATAGGGTTTTCAACCCACAATAAATAAATTATATTTAATTTCACCAACTAATCACTATTGTGACATCCCCAAAATCTCGGTCAGAAAAGACCGATTTTTATTTATGTTTTTAAAATAAATTCAGAGTAAATCCTTTTGATTTGAAAGAGTTGCAAAATTTGTTCCCAAAAACAAGACGTGATAAAACAATGTTTACCAAAGCATTCCATAAAAAGAAATGTATTTTTCATTATATAATCAAAACTTGGGGTGTCATGTTTCGATACAGACCAATAAGCATAAACGATAACATTACAAGTCATTCAACAAATATATACATATGCAGACTTGTAAACAAAACAACTTGATGGTTCATCCATCTTACGCCCTTACGCTACTTCCTGTAATACAAATAAAACTGAGTGGGTCAGGCTTGGGAGCCTGGTGAACATATAGGGTTTTCAACCCACAATATATAATTAAATTAATTATTATCAACCAACAATAACCCAGTTACCCATTCCCGTTATTCTCACTTTATGTCCCTAAAATAACTAACACCAGGGACCTAATCTAAGAATATTTTCATCGGGGTGACAACACATGCTGCGGGGGTTCCTCAGCAATATAAGTCAAATAAGGCAACCATGAGGGGGATGGAATACATCGAATGAACACCCAAGTTCATTAACACCTACAGGTTATGAGCCTGCTAGCGTTCCACGGGACTGTCTAGAAAAGTCCGTGGTCGTCATCTAAATTCCGCTAGATGACTGGATCAAAACAACAACGAGGCCTCTCATCTGTTTATTACACACCAACTATCTACCCATGTTCTACCCAACATATTAGTAGATAAAAACATACATTTTTATACATATTTTCAAAAACATGTATATCATGTTTGATCAATACATTTTCCATATAACAAACGAGGCACACACACATAACACGTATTTCATATAGAAATAATCAGATCTGTAAGATAGAAGAAAGTGAATATACATTCACACACATAACAACAAAATATACACATAACACGTATCTCGTATAAAATACTTCATAATTATATGTTAGGAGAAAGTAACAACGCACTCACACGAATAAACAACAATATACTTAATACACTCAAACCATACTTGTATTATTATTGCGTTTATGAAAGGTAGTATACACTCACTTGATCAGAAGATGATCGGACAACACTACGACTTGCAAAAGTAGTAATCCTCAGCAGATCTGGAAGATCTCTACAAAAATCGAACTTCTCGCGGGCAGAGCTTCGGCTCGGAAACCGCACTTCTCGGGATCTTCGGGATCTCGGGACTTGCTTCGGGACTCAGGAATATTACCGGGGCTTTAGGATGTTTCTGGCATGCAAATCGAGGGAAAACAGGAGAGAGAATGGAGAAAAATAGCAAAGAAACCCGGCAGCCTCGCATCCTATTTATAGGAGGCTGATGACTCGGAGTACGCGGGGCGTACGCCAGTACGCGGGGCGTACTGGTCCGAAATCGTCACTGCGTTCGTCATCTGAAGTCCTCGAGTGCGAGTGTCGACATCTTCACTGTACGCGGGGCGTACACGAGTACGCGGGGCGTACTCCGGATGAGTCCGGTGACTCGCCTTCGGATAAGGCCGGATTTTCCAATTAAAATTAAATACAAATTATTTAATAAACTTCGGAAATTCATATCTTCTTCATACAAACTCCGTTTTCAACGTTCTTTATAGCCACGCGAAGGTGAGACTACGCTCAACAACTTTCTTTTAGACTCCGTCGGCTAATTTTGACTTTATTTTTATTATTTATTTTTAATAGGACGGGACAGAAAGTTTCGTTATAAATTCATAACTTCTTCGTTTGACGTCCGTTCTCGCCTAACTTTTTATCGCTTTGATACTAACAACGAGATCTTCGATTCTCGTTTAGATCACTAAGGCTAAATATCGCTTTAACGTAAATTTCACTTTTTACGTTATTCAGCGGTGCCGGTTCTGTCGCGAAACTTCGACAGGTCATAACTTCTTCGTTATAACTCGGATTTCGGCATTTTTATATCTTCGGAAACCTTGTTTCAACTACTACAACATTATCTAAAGATATCAAGTTTATTTTACACTTAAATTTTGACGCTTATTTTTATTCTTAATTAATCAAACCACATAATTAAGCAATTAAGCACAAAACACATAATACTCAAATAATACACTTCTATTATTTCAAAACGGGTTACAAAGGTTAACCTAGACTATTTCATTGCTAAAAATGGCAAGCCCAGAAACACAGGCGTTACAATTCTCCCCACCTTAGAATGATTCCGTCTCCGGAATCACACCTCAACAAACAAATGCGGATAGCGACCTATCATGTCACTCTCCGTCTCCCAGGTGAGATTCGGCCCATTCGTGTGTTTCCATCGGACAAGCACTAACTCGACCATCTTGCGTCGCAACTTCTTAGTATTTCGGTCAACAATTGTCTCTGGTTCTTCAATCAACCTTTTCTTCTCATCGATTCTCAACTCCGAAAGTGGAATCATGTCGGGAACTTCCCCCGTGAACTTCCGTAAATAACACACATGAAAATTGTTATGAATTCCATTCAGTTCTTCTGGTAGTTTGAGCTTGTAAGCTTGGTTCCCAATCCTCTGAAGAACTTTAAATGGTCCAATAAACCTTGGACTTAGTTTTCCTCTTTTTCCAAATCTTTTAAGTCCCTTCCACGGCGAGACTTTAAGTAAAAACGAATCCCCAACTTCAAAAGTCATCGGTCTTCGCTTTTTGTCAGCATAGCTCTTTTGACGATCCTAAGCCGCTAACATTCTTTCCCTAATTATTTTCAACTTTTCAGTAGTTTGATGAACCATCTCCGGTCTCATAAACTGCTTTTCCCCAGCCTCAAGCCAACAAGACGGCGTACGACACTTTTGTCCATACAAAGCTTGGTAAGGTGCCATCTTAATGCTAGAGTGAAAACTATTGTTATAGGAAAATTCTACCAATGGTAAATGTTCATCCCAATTACCTAGGAATTCCAAGGTACATGCTCTCAGCATATCTTCAAGTGTTTGTATCTTTCTTTCACTCTGACCATCAGTCTGCGGATGGTAAGCTGTACTTAAACATAACTTGGTACCCATTTCCTCTTGTAGACTTTTCCAAAACCTTGAGGTGAAACGACTATCACGATCCGACACAATTGTTAGCGGAACACCGTGAAGTCTCACAATTTCTTTCACATACGAATTCGCAAGCTTTTCCATAGACCATTTCTCCCTGGCTGCTATGAAATGCGCACTCTTAGTGAATCGATCGACGACCACCCAAATCATGTCGTGACCATTCTTTGTTCTGGGCAGTTTAGTGACAAAATCCATAACAATGTCTTCCCACTTACCTATAGGCACAGGTAAAGGTTCTAAACTCCCATACGGTTTCTGATGTTGTGTCTTGACTCTCGCACAAGTCACACACTCGGCCACATACTTTGTAACATCAAGCTTCATCGTCGGCCACCAGTAGTAGGGTTTCAGGTCCCTATACATTTTAGTGCTACCATGATGAATCGAGTACATGGTCTTGTGAGCTTCTTCCATCAGAAGATCTCTGACTCCTCCTATCTTAGGTATCCAAATCCGATCTTGGAACACCTTCAATCCATGACCGTTTGTACCAAACACCAACGTTTTGCCCAAACGTTCCTCCTTCCGGTCATTCTTCTCAGAAGCTTCCCTTTGAGCTTTCTTTATACTTTCTAAAATAGTCAAGACAACTTCAATTCTCAACGCTCTTGACCTTTTCCTTTAAAGATTGACTTTCCGACTGAGAGCATCAGCAACTACATTAGCTTTATCGGGATGGTAAAGTATCTCACAGTCGTAGTCCTTGAGTAATTCCAGCCAGCGTCGTTGCCTCATATTCAATTCCTTCTGATTAAAGAGATATTGGAGACTCTTATGATCAGTGAAAAGTTTGCACTGCGTGCCATAGAGGTAATGCCTCCATATCTTCAGAGCGAAAACTACCGCTGCCAACTCCAAATCATGAGTCGGGTAATTCTTTTCATGCTCCTTCAGCTGTCGAGACGTATATGCTATCACCTTTTCTCTTTGGGTTAAAACACAACCCAATCCAACACCAGACGCATCGCTATAAACAACGAAGTCTTCAACTCCATCGAGTAGAGAAAGTATCGGTGCCTCGCATAGCTTCTTCTTTAGCTTCTCGAATGCTTCTTTATGCTTATCACTCCAAGCATAAGTAGCTCCTTTGTGGGTCAAAGCTGTCAACGGAGTAGCGATCGAAGAAAAGACTTGGATAAACCTTCGGTAATATCCGGATAATCCTAAAAAGCTTCGGATCTCCGTGGGACTTTTCGGTTGTTCCCACTTCATCACAGCTTCGATATTCGCTGGATCAACCATTATCCCTTCTTGGTTTACCACGTGACCCAAGAATTGGACTTCGCGAATCCAAAAATCACATTTAGAGAACTTAGCATACAGCTTCTCCTTCTTCAAGACTTCCAACACTTCTCGCAAGTGTCTTCCATGCTCCTCCTGGCTTTTTGAGTAAATCAGAATGTCGTCTATGAACAGTATCACGGATCTATCAAGGAACGGATTACAAATCCTATTCATTAAATCAATGAATGCTGCCGGAGCATTGGTTAGTCCAAATGACATAACCAAGAACTCGTAGTGTCCATATTTAGTTCTGAACGCAGTCTTCTCTATATCCTGCTCTCTCACTTTCAGCTGATGATATCCTGACCTAAGATCGATCTTCGAGAAATAGCTCGAACCTTGCAATTGATCAAACAGGTCATCAATCCTTGGCAACGGATATCTATTCTTTATTGTTGCCTTATTCAGCTCTCGGTAATCAATGCACATTCTCATGCTTCCATCTTTATTCTTCACAAATAACACCAGAGCTCCCTAGGGTGATGAACTAGGTCTAATGAAACCTTTATCCAATAACTCCTGAAGTTGCATCATCAGCTCCTTCATCTCCGTTGGTGCTAATCGATAAGGTGCTTTTGCTATTGGCGTTGTTCCTGGTAACAAGTCTATTATGAACTCTACTTGTCTATCAGGTGGTAATCCAGGAAGATCTTCGGGAAATACTTCCGGATAATCACACACCACTGGAATACTCTGCATCATCTTCTTTTCCTTCTTAGAATCAATCACGTGCTAAATATGATGTACACCCCTTGGTCAAACACTTTCTGGCTTTCATTAGGGAAATGATTCCAGAATTCACTCGGCGTTTGTCCCCATACACCATAAACGAATCTTTTCCAGGCGGGTTTACTTTAAATATCTTCTTCTTGCATAAAATTTCAGCATCATTGGCGCTAAGCCAATCCATTCCCAACACGATGTCGAAAGCATTAAGTTTGATAGGTAATAATTCTTCGTGAAACTTATTCCCACCATTGGCGCTAACAGGTACAAACTTGTCACTAGCAACTTCGACTAATAAAGCATTATCTAGTCTATCAACAGGCAAAGCTAGTTTTCTACCAAATTCATGCGATATAATGGAGTAGTTGGCTCCAGAATCAAATAAAATGTGGGCAGGCAATGTGTTTACGAGAAAGGTACCTGAAGCGACATCAACTTCATCTTTAGCAGCTTCCAGTGTCATCTGGAATGCTCTCGCCCTTGGCTTTGGTGGAATGTTGGGCTTAGCTGCCTCCTTCTTCTTCGGATAGTCTTTCAAAATGTGCCCCTCTTCATTACAACCAAAACACATCCTTTTTGTTGTTCAGACATTCATTGGCAAAATGTCCAACCTTTCTACACTTGTAGCAAGTTACATCCTCGCTACATTTCCCAAAGTGCTTTTTCTTACACTTATCACACCACTTCGCTTCTCCTCATTTTCCCCCACCAAACCTTTTCGAATCAGATTTCGAAAATTTGCTTTTCTTACCGGAACCAGATGTTCCCTCAAACTTTCTCTTCTCACCAACCTCAACCTTGTTGGTGGTTCTCCCCTTAATCATGTTCTCAACAGACTTGGCAGCCCAGATAGCTGCCTCTAAAGTATGTGCCTGACGTACTGGCACCTCATACTCCCATGGGAGTCCCTTCGCATACTGGTCCACCTTTGTCAGCTCGTCTGGAATGATACGCAAGGCAAACTCCATCTTATCGGTGAAGTTATTGGTGTATTCATCGACTGACATGCTGCCTTTCGTTAGTGCCAGAAACTTGTTCTCTAGTTCCAATAGATTTTGAGCCAAGCAGAACTTGCGCTTGAACTGCACCAAGAACTATGCCCATGACAATTGCAGTGGCTCAGTTGGGCTTAAAGTCTTCCCTAGAGTGTTCCACCAACGAATGGCTCCACCTCGGAATTGACGCACTGCATAGATAGTCTGCAACTTGCCTTTACAGCCACAAGTCATGAAGGCCAATTCCATTTCAGAGATCCAATCCATCACTCCTATCGGATCCTACTTTCCATTGAAGGTCGATGGTTTGCAAGTTAGAAAGTCCTTGTACTTGCATCCCATTCCATCATTCCTTCCATCATGGTTGTCTCGCCTAACTATCGGTGGGTTTGCTTGACCAACTGATCCACTAAAGTTTCCACCTTCCGAGTTCCCTTCATTTAATTCACACTCTTCCACACGAATTGATAGTTCTTCACGATTCTGTTGAAGCAACCGTCTAGTTTCATCCATCTGACGATCCAACATTGTTTGAATCATCATTTGCACACCAGCCATTATAATTGGCTCAGGTGCTACTGCTACGACAGGTCTTTGCTCAATCACTGGTGGTTGATTCCTGTTTTCATCAGCATTTCCCACTCCACTTCTTGTTCTCACCATTTTTTATCTACACACCGAATAAGGTGAAATTAGATCCTCATTCACTATAGATATTCAAATCATCCTTATCGCTCCGAAACGTTTATATGCTAGTTCTAATATCGTAGACGTACGCTTAGAATCCTACACACATAAGGTTTCTTGATCCGGTCGGCAACAGACCATAGATCCGAACAAATAATATAATATATGGCAACATATAACATTTAGCACATAAAGCATTTTAGGTAACTTTCCTAAAATAAACTAGTGCTCGTGTCTAAAATATAACAGACACGCATCTCAAAATTTCACTTAGCATTTTAAGTTTAAGTCTAGAAATCCTACAAATTCCTAGTTCGCTTAAACTAATGCTCTGATACCAACTGTGACATCCCCAAAATCTCGGCCAGAAAAGACCGATTTTCATTTATGCTTTTAAAATAAATTCAGAGTAAATCCTTTTGATTTGAAAGAGTTGCGGAATTTGTTCCCAAAAACAAGACGTGATAAAACAATGTTTACCAAAGCATTCCATAAAAGAAATGTATTTTTCATTATATAATCAAAACTCGGGGTGTCATGTTCCGATACAGACCAATAAGCATAAACGATAACATTACAAGTCATTCAACAAATATATACATATGCAGACTTGTAAACAAAACAACTTGATGGTTCATCCATCTTACGCCCTTGCGCCACTTCCTGTAATACAAATAAAACTGAGTGGGTCAGGCTTGGGAGCCTGGTGAGCATATAGGGTTTTCAACCCACAATATATAATTAAATTAATTATTATCAACCAACAATAACCCAGTTACCCATTCCCGTTATTCTCACTTTATGTCCCTAAAATAACTAACACCAGGGACCTAATCTAAGAATATTTTCATCGGGGTGACAACATATGCTGCGGGGGTTCCTCAGCAATATAAGTCAAATAAGGCAACCATGAGGGGGATGGAATACATCGAATGAACACCCAAGTTCATTAACACCTACAGGTTATGAGCCTGCTAGCGTTCCACGGGACTGTCTAGAAAAGTCCATGGTCGTCATCTAAATTCCGCTAGATGACTGGATCAAAACAACAACGAGGCCTCTCATCTGTTTATTACACACCAACTATCTACCCATGTTCTACCCAACATATTAGTAGATAAAAACATACATTTTTATACATATTTTCAAAAACATGTATATCATGTTTGATCAATACATTTTCCATATAACAAACGAGGCACACACACATAACACGTATTTCATATAGAAATAATCAGATCTGTAAGATAGAAGAAAGTGAATATACATTCACACACATAACAACAAAATATACACATAACACGTATCTCGTATAAAATACTTCATAATTATATGTTAGGAGAAAGTAACAACGCGCTCACACGAATAAACAACAATATACTTAATACACTCAAACCATACTTGTATTATTATTGCGTTTATGAAAGGTAGTATACACTCACTTGATCAGAAGATGATCGGACAACACTACGACTTGCAAAAGTAGTAATCCTCAGCAGATCTGGAAGATCTCTACAAAAATCGAACTTCTCGCGGGCAGAGCTTCGGCTCGGAAACCGCACTTCTCGGGATCTTCGAGATCTCGGGACTTGCTTCGGGACTCAGGAATATTACCGGGGCTTTAGGATGTTTCTGGCATGCAAATCGAGGGAAAACGGGAGAGAGAATGGAGAAAAATAGCAAAGAAACTCGGCAGCCTCGCATCCTATTTATAGGAGGCTGATGCCTCGGAGTACGCGGGGCGTACGCCAGTACGTGGGGCGTACTGGTCCGAAATCGTCACTGCGTTCGTCATCCGAAGTCCTCGAGTACGAGTGTCGACATCTTCGCTGTACGCGGGGCGTACTCCGGATGAGTCCGGTGACTCGCCTTTGGATAAGGCCGGATTTTCCAATTAAAATTAAATACAAATTATTTAATAAACTTCAGAAATTCATATCTTCTTCATACGAACTCCGTTTTCGACGTTCTTTATATCCACGCGAAGGTGAGACTACGCTCTACAACTTTCGTTTAGATTCCGTCGGCTAATTTTGAATTTATTTTTAATAGGCCGGGACAGAAAGTTTCGTTATAAATTCATAACTTCTTCGTTTGACGTCTGTTCTCGCCTAACTTTTTCTCGTTTAGATCACTAAGGCTAAATATCGCTTTAACGTAAATTTCATTTGTTACGTTATTTAGCGGTGCCGGTTCTGTCGCGAAATTTCGACAGGTCATAACTTCTTCGTTATAACTCGAATTTCGGAATTTTTATATCTTCAGAAACTTTGTTTCAACTACTACAACATTATCTAAAGATATCAAGTTTATTTTACACTTAAATTTTGACGCTTATTTTTATTCTTAATTAATCAAACCACATAATTAAGCAATTAAGCACAAAACACATAATACTCAAATAATACACTTCTATTATTTCAAAATGGGTTACAAAGGTTAACCTAGACTATTTCATTGCTAAAAATGGCAAGCCCAGAAACACAGCCGTTACAACTATCCCGATTACCCATTCCCATTATCCTCACTTTACGTCCCTAAAACAACATCTATCTCAAGGGACCTAATCTAGGATTTTCATCGGGACGGACATTACTGCTAAGGGGTTTCCTCAACAATAGGTATCCTAAAGGCAACCATGAGGGGGATAGAGTACACCGGTGAACACATCGTTCACAACACCTACAGGTTATGAACCTGCTAGCGTTCCACGAGACTGTCTAGAAGGAGTCTGTGGTCGTTATCCATACTCCGCTGAATAACTAGGTCAACAACAACAACATCGAGGCCTCTCATCTATTTATTACACACCAACTATCTACCCATGTTCTACCCAACATATTAGTAGATAAAAATATATATTTTTATACATAGTTTAAAACCTGTATAGCATTTTCATCCAATACATATTTCACATAACAGATGAGGCATACCCACATAACACGTATTTCATAGAAAACAATTCAGATCTATGAGATTGAAAAGAGTGAATATACATTAACGCACATAACAACAAAATTATACACATAACACGTATTTCGTATAAAATACTTCATAATTATGCATTAAAAGAAATTAACTACACACTCACTTGATCAGAAGATGATCGGACAACACTACGATTTGTAAAAGTAGTAATCCTCAGCAGATATGAAAGATCTCTACAAAAATCGAACTTCTCGCGGGCAGAGCTTCGGCTCGGAAACCGCACTTCTCGGGATCTTCGGGATCTCGGGACTTGCTTCAGGACTTGGGAATATTATCGGGGCTTCGGGGTATTTCTGGCACGCAAAACGATGCAAAACAGGAGAGAGAAGGGAGAAAAATAGCAAAGGAGCCGGCTACCCTTGCATCCTATTTATAGGAGGCTGATGCCTCGCAGTATGCGGGGCGTACTGCCTCCGAAACGTCACTGCATGCGTCATCCGAAGTCCTCGAGTGTGAGTGTCAACACTCTTCGCTGTACGCGAGGAGTACTCCGGATGAGCCCGGTGACTCGCCTTCGGATAAGGCCGTATTTAATAATTAAATTTAATTATTAATTATTTAATAAACTTCGGAAATTCAT
Organism: Lactuca saligna; assembly: GCF_052625555.1. NCBI lineage: Eukaryota > Viridiplantae > Streptophyta > Magnoliopsida > Asterales > Asteraceae > Lactuca > Lactuca saligna. Next base: position 11,266 of record NC_136418.1, on the reverse strand, counting down.
ATCTTCTTCATACGAACTCCGTTTTCGACGTTCTTTATATCCACGCGAAGGTGAGACTACGCTCTACAACTTTCGTTTAGACTTCGTCGGCTAATTTTGACTATATTTTTATTATTTATTTTTAATAGGCCGGGACAGAAAATTTCGTTATAAATGCATAACTTCTTCGTTTGACGTCCGTTCTCGCTTAACTTTTTATCGCTTTGATACTTACAACGAGATCTTCGATTCTCATTTAGATCACTAAGGCTAAATATCGCTCTAACGTAGATTTCACTTTTTACGTCATTCAGCGGTGCCGGTTCTGTCGCGAAACTTCGACAGGTCATAACTTCTTCGTTATAACTCGGATTTCGGCATTCTTTATATCTTCGGAAACCTTGTTTCAACTACCACAACATTATCTAAAGATATCAAGTTTATTATACACTTAAATTTTGATGCTTATTTTTATTCTTAATTAATCAAACCACATAATTAAGCAATTAAGCACAAAACACATAATACTCAAATAATACACTTCTATTATTTCAAAACGGGTTACAAAGGTTAACCTAGACTATTACAATGCTAAAAATGGCAAGCCCAGAATCACAGGCGTTACACAATCGTAGCTCTTTCAAAGTCTCTCGGAATTGAGATGATTATGATACGCCATATAAGATAAGTGATCATATAATCCTCTGTTCTCATGATATCAGCTGGACAAACACATGGAACATGGTCTTACTTATTGTCCAACATTTGTTCCTCGATCTCTGATTTGTTTCAACATAGAACTAAATTGCACACATCAATTAGGTTCTGACCGAGCCCAGTACATAGGCCAAAACCAAATCATCAAGGGGCCCAGATATCGCTTCTATTTCTAGAAGGAACAGATAAACTTCGATGGATATGCTCGTACTAACTACTTGTTGAATTATTCACAAAGGCATGTTTTATAACATCGAGTTACCAATTCGTTTTCGTACAATCAATGAATAACCAACTCATAGTCAAAAACTCATATCTCTAGGTTTGCAGATTTATATGATATTATCGTCTCATGATCACTCGAGATAAATTCCATGAAGTGATGCAAGTGAGCGTGGGTTGAATCCAATACTCAGCCCTTATGAGTACTCATGAATGTTGTAGCAACCATTGCACTGTCTAAAGCACTTTAGACAAATCATACAAGCCAAATTCATGACAGTCTTGATTCATATCTACTTCCAACATATGACTGACTGTGGATGGTTTGAATAATATGATATATACCATAACATAATTATTCTGGAAGTCAAAACATGCAAAGTGAAACACAAGAATAATACTAATCTTATATGGCCCCTACACTTTGAGTGTAAATAAAACACCTTTTATTTAAGCACCATATTGATTACTGATTATTTATGTTTCGATTAATCAACTTTATGCTTGAATTAAAACATTAGTTGTCCCATGCTCCAAGCATGTACACTATGGTTTTCCAAACAACAATTATGCCATACTCCAAGTATGCATACTATGTGTACATATGGTCCTCTCTTTGTGAAATAGATCCATTGACAATATTCCAATGATGATCATTTCACAATTCCAATCCTTGTTGTAAATGCAAGAATACCAAACTCTTGCCATTTACTGTAATCTGTTAGATTCTAAACTTATATGCAATGATCCCCTTATAATGACTATGCACAGAAGTCACAAAGACTTGGTAACAGACATTACAAAGCATTTCCAATGGAAAACAATTCCATGGAAATGAAGTCTCAAATTCAAAGTACATTCCTTTGAACATCCTTCTTAGCATTAAGTTCTTTAATCTTACACAAATTCTAAAATAACTTCCACCTATGGAGACAATTCTATATTACCATTTTGACCATTACTTCTGAACAAGAGTTTCCTCTTTTAAAAATATGTCAATATGGTCCTTACTCTATACTTTTAATTTTCCATGAGCAACCAATGTTTGGTAAACCTCAGATTGTCCTCGACAATTTGCTTAATCATTTTAGTCATTTCCAGTTCTATTCCTTTTTCCCTTTTAATGCCCTAAGCATTAGGAAAATTTAGAACGGATGAATATTATAGTACATGCAATCGATCCTATATCCGAAGCATATGGGACACGATTCATGCTATAAAATTTTTATTTGCCATGTTCTCAAAATTCGAACTATAGAGAGGTATGTCGTAATCATAATCGAATTTTGTGAATGCAACATATATAGAAATTCCTTATGTTGAACAATTCAACATAACATTCATATATATCCTTGACTAAAGTCGATAAAACTCAATCTAAGCTGGTAGAATTGGAACGAAGTATAAAATCCTCTCCCTTAATTATAGCAAAACAGTTTTTTCAAGGCAAATTGAAACTTTTGTTTTCTATAATTAATATTGCTGACTTGCAACACTTAACATAATAATCATGCTCCCACTAGCATAATGATTATTATCTTACTAGCATAACACTTATGCTCCCACTAGCTTTGACATGTACTCAGAAATCAACTGGACTTCTAGAAATCAATACTTTATTGACTTTCTTACCAAAGTTCATATTTCTGATACTAGATTGTTTTGATAAGACTTTTATCAAAATCATACACCTTTCCTTAGATAGCTTACATGTTTGTCTAGACCTTTTGCAATTCTCACTAGTTAGTGTGCCGGTTAACCACACACGCTCCACTAACTATATGAGAATGCAAATATCACAACCGCTATCTACTTAAAATCTTCTTAGTGGAAGCGTTTCCTCACCATTATTTTCATGAATCGAAGAGATACCTTATGACACTTAGATTTTATGGTGTATGTGTTCTTTTCCATGTGAATTTTGTCAAACCATAATCACAGGACTAGGTTAGTGACACTTCCAAATTCATATGGACTGAACTTGTGCAATCTTAATTTCTTGCCACCCGGCAGCACAAGGGCCTACCATTGCTTCCAAGTTGTTATGCAAACAGTCGAGAACTCTCAGAACTCCAATGCAAAGCCAACCTTAATTGGGATGAGCACAGAATATGTCAACACGATAGGTTACAAACCTCAAGTCGTGGGCTAGTGATTGACAAAGCTCTTGATTAGTTCTTGAACCTATCGTATGATCTTTTTAAGACTCCCACTGACCTTGACATATATGATTCTCTTTGTCAATAACCATTCCTTGACAAAAGTAATATTCAATAGTTAGTGCGGATTCTTATCAAGTTAAACACTTCCCATAATTGGACTTAGTTGGTCTTTGTTTTATCCAAAACATCACAGCTAACCAACCTCAAATGTATGAGAGTAGGACACATCTTACTCTACATTTGACAAGTGTTATGAACTTTATAAAGACTATGTCACTCAATTTACAATCTTGGAGTATAACTCAAGGATTTGTTTTTGGAACGAAGTATGGCTTATCTTTTGATTTAACCATTTCAACAATTCACGATTCCTCTCCTCAACCAACATACACACTAAGGTGTCCTTAGAGGATCAATTGTGATATGGTTCCATAATCACTAAGTTAACCATAAAACAAAATACACAAGTACTCTCCCATATCTTCAGATTGGAGAAACTTTTATCTTTCTGCTTTATTTGATTCTTCTTATTCATTCTGCCATACATTGAATCTTTTCCAATATTTCAGAATTACACTTAAACTCGTAAAAATAACCATATTTACTAAACTTTAGTAAATCATAATGAATAATCTTATCAACCTCTGTGGTGGACCTGACCAACACACAACCAAGTTTACCTAATCTCTTAGTCCTTCGCTTGACTCACATGCAAATGTGAACAAGGAATTAGTCTTAATTTACCAAAGATGAAAATTCTCATTCATCACATAATACAACTTGCACGATTCCAAGTTTCTATCCAACTGAAACTTGGGTGATGAGAATTTTTCCTTATTTGGTAAATTATGACACTACCACTAATGAAAGAATCAAATCCATTTACCCATATTGCTTATCAATGGAAACATATAAGTAACAACCTTTTTCACAAATGTCATTGTAAGGATACTTAAAATAAATAAAATCAAAACCATTTTATTTTATTTTAAAACTTTGTGGAAAAATTATCCTTAAAATACATATGGAAAACTTGTTGTTATCTATTCCTAAGCAATATATATAACTCTTAAGTAACAACTCAAAATTCTGATCACCAAACCATGTGATCGAAATCCATCTTCACGATCAGAATCAGCATATACTTCCTTTAAATTTCTTCACTCTTCTTTGATTCTTAAACATCAATATGTGACCCAGTCACATCATGCAATAAGAATCTCAGAATAGAAACTTAATAAAGTTAGATAATGGACTTTACCTAAAGCAGAGTCAAACATTTGACTTTACTATCCTTATGGACTTTTAGGTAATTTTGGCAGCTTCGCAACCGATGCCCTTCCTTTGGCAACAGAAACATATGGACTCTTTGGAAACGATACACGGGACTATCACAAACTTAGCCTTTACCATTTGGTCAACCGAGTTGACTATGGCTAATCCCTTTCATTTGGGAAGAGAAAGGTTTTCTGTACTTCCAATGTTACCATTGTCAATATCCATGGAAGTTTGGGAACTTGATCTTCCAATCAAATTTTTCTTTACCAATGATCCAAATCATTTCTGATTCAACATCATCAAGCAAATAGGTAAGATCATTAAGGGTCATGTCGTGATCTGTTATCAGGGAGTGACCAAGTCAACAGCCAGCTACCTTGAGACTTCGACACCCGACTCTCCCGGCTTGTCAATATGTGACTTAATCTACAAGACCTAAGCACATATAGAATTTGTTTGCCAATAGGGATTGAGTGACTTAGAACTTATCATGTCTTGAAACTTGTGGGATAGGGAGATTTATTGGAGTAGGTGAAGGAAGTGAAGTATGATTTTCAGTCCCACTAATGCACAACAAAAGGATTGATCTTTCACCTCGATTGCCATTCGAGATATCATCTTCATTAGGAAGCTTCTTCCCAAAGATTTGGGAAGACCATAGCTGTCTAAACTAGACATCTATAATGGGAGAAATTCAAGTTAGTTGATTTAAAGTCCTTAATATAACACCCAATATGAAATATTAAGGCTAGGACCCAATAACCTATTTATAACTGGAAGAGGGATGTTGTAATCCAAACTATAAAATAGTTAAAGGTAGGTAAATGACGATTTACCAATTTCCACCATGAAAAACGAAATATAATTAAGTTTTAATTGGATTTGAAACTCTTAGATCTTTTGAGATACATTGAACTTTCAATGGCATGTTTGAATCTCGATTGTGCCCTCTCAAGTTTGTGACTGGGATGCCGAGGATCACAAACAAGGTGTGAATAACCATACAAATTGACTTGGTACCCTCAACAATATTACCTAATCGATGTGCCGGTTAACCACACACACTCCACCGATCTATAATAAAGTCAAGTTACCCTTTGCCACTCTTACTAGTCCATGTTAGTGTGCCGGTTAACCACACATGCTCCACTAACGACTTGGTAAGGTACAAAGTGTAATTTAATGGGATAGCACCAATTTCACGTTTTCCTAAAGTAACTAAGATTGGGAATTTATAATGTACTGTTACTTTATAATTCATTATACTTTAGTGAGTATTTAAAGTCGTATCCTACCCGTTCGGCTAACGACCCTCCACTGATTAAGGAAGCGGTGGGTGAGAGTGGACACCCATTAAGTCACCATTTTATAGGCAACAACCTTATACCCCCTTATAGACTGGTTGCGTGAATGAGGCATACTAACGGTAAGAATGACATATTCTTATACATATCTATATAATTAAAATTATAATAATAGTATAAAGGTGTATTTTAAACATTTAAAATACTTGGTGGTTTAGGGTTTAGGGGTTTAGGGTTTAGGGTTTGGGTTTAGGGTTTAGGGTTTAGGGTTTAGGTTTTAAGTTTTAGGGTTTGGGGTTTAGGGTTTAGGGTTTAGGGTTTAGGGTTTGGGGGGGGGGGGTTAGGGTTTAGGGGCTTAGGGTTTAGGGTTTAGGGTTTTAGGGTTTAGTGAGTATTTAAAGTCGTATCCTACCCGTTCGGCTAACGACCCTCCACTGATTAAGGAAGCGGTGGGTGAGAGTGGACACCCATTAAGTCACCATTTTATAGGCAACAACCTTATACCCCCTTATAGACTGGTTGCGTGAATGAGGCATACTAACGGTAAGAATGACATATTCTTATACATATCTATATAATTAAAATTATAATAATAGTATAAAGG
>NC_136418.1:0-2500 GCF_052625555.1 Lactuca saligna | reverse complement strand
TTTTGAACTTTTTACGAAAAAAGTTGAAAAACCAAACTATAATTCCCGGAATTGAACCGGATAAATTCATCCTTTTTTGGAAAAAAGGGGCCAACCACTTGACTAGACTACTTGGAATTGAACCAAGATTTAAATTCTTTTTATGGACAAAGAAAGAAACCCACACAACTAAAAGCTCCGGATTTGAACCGGAAAGAATCATCCTTTTTTGGAAAAAAGGGGCAAACCACTTGATTATATCACTTGGAATTGAACCAAGATTTAGATTCTTTTTATGGAAAAAGAAAGAAAACCAACCGACTAAAAATTCCGGGTTTGAACCGGATGTAAGGTGACATTTTATTAACCAAAAAATGCCAAAAAATAGATGGTACAGTCTAAGGACGACGTACCCAAGCCTGGTTATTAACGGGTGAATATCCCACCACTTACTGATCGAACCAGTAGTGGCACCCACAATTGTGGAGAATCCTAAATGAATAGGATTGAACCGACTATTTTCGGGAATTGAACCCTCTAGCAATAAATTGCCGAAAAAATTAAGGATATAATTAAATATCCTTCCATCAATTCTTTTATTTTCTAATCCTCGTTTCCAAGGACAAGAATCACAACTAATGGGGATACAACCCATATGCATATTCGTAAAAACCACTTCATAAGAATTTATTCTTATGAAACTCGGGATCAAACCGAGATGCAAATCACTTTTACGGGAAAAAGTGAGAAAAATCCCAAGACCGTCAATTCCTTTACAAACATAATGACAAAACCCATTAAAATAATCAATAAAAATCCTCCAATTCTCAAAATTCCAATTATGCCCTTCACCCCATCTTCTTCCATGAATGATAAAGCATCCAAAATTCAATAAATCTTCAACCCAATTAAAATTTCCAATATTACCCTTACTCCTATCCACAACCGGCACCCTCCGGTACCCATCTCCACCAACAATTAAACTGTGCCCAAAATACCCCAATTCCTTTATAACATCCTCCAAATAATAACAATCATGATAAAGTATATTATTTTCCATCCAAACAACCCTGCGATTAACTACCTGGAACACAAAATTATCCATCTTTCCTTTATCTTCACTATTAACAAACATCCCTTGAATAAAAAACCAAGCCCGACAATTTTTACTCTCTAGCTTTTTCTCCCTCCAATCCTCTATTCGAACCACAAAGCCAAATAAATTAGCAAACAGCACACAATCAAAAATCCTTCTCAAATTGCTTAATTTCCGGAAATGACAAAAATACCCTTCAAGCCAACTAATGAATTTCATGCTTTTATTCAAATCTTTCCTTATTTTCCTTATTCTTATGCCATAGCTGCACATCTGCCAACACACCTCAAACCCCAATATGCTGTTTTTATCAATCCCCATCAAATCCATTGATTTTTTTAATTGGAATATTCCAACTCTTACAAATTTCAGCATTCAGCCCCAAATAACCATATCTGAGTCCAAATAACTTCACTCTAATATCTTCCATAATTCTATGAACCACAAATTCAATAGAATTATTTTCCTTCCCAAACAATCTTTTATTCCGTTCTCTCCAAATATGATAAACAGTAGCAGCAAGCGCACACTTCTTAATAAAATTCTCAATGTTCTTCTTTTTAAGAGTAACTTGAAATTCTTGAATAACTTCAAACCAATTACCATCCTTATGAATTATATTCAGCTTCTTTTTTATTTTATTCCAAACTTCCAACGGAAATTTACATTCAAAGAAAAGATGACAATGAGAATCTCCTTGCTTATTACAAAAAGCACAACTGAAAATACTCCCAACCTTCCATTTTTTCATTCTGTCTTGAGTTCTAAGTCTTCCAAGGATGGCCAACCATAAGATAAAACAGTGACTAGGAACTCTTTGTTGGAACCAGACAAGATCATACCAACCCACATTCAACTCTTGAACAGAAAAGGATTTAGTGACCTGATTAACAACAAAAGGAATTGGTTGTCTTTTTTCATTTAACCACAAAACAGCATCTTTTTTTCCTCTGACAAGTCTAGGAATCTGAAACTCAGCAAGTTGAGGAATTATACGAATCCAATCAGCAGGCCAATACCATTCCTCATTAGAAATCACCTCATTAACTTTATCTGTAATTCGATATCCAGCATTAGTGATTTCTCTAGGCGTCAAAACATAACTCAATGGGCCTAACTGATGCCAATTGTCAAACCACATAAATGTGTCTTCACCATTTCCTAATCGAACAATAAAAAAATCCCGCAAATGAGTCCTGATTTTCAATATATTCCTCCAGCTCCAGCTCATTTTGTCTTTAAATCTCACATCCCAAATACTCCTTCCTTCTAATAAATAAGCATTTACCCATTTGACCCACAAGGAATTTTGACCACTTATGATCTTCCAAATCCTGCTAGAAAGAAGAGCTATATTCCACTTATTTAGATTTATAATACCAAGACCACCATATTTTTCTGGTTTACAAATCTCATTCCATGAAA